>NW_010529781.1:0-14151 GCF_000687285.1 Phaethon lepturus
CAATGAGGGTGGTGAGCCACTGGCACATGTTTTCCAGAGAGGTCCCTGGCAACGTTCAAAGTCAGGCTGGATGGGACTCTGAGCAACCTGATCTCGTTGATGATGATGTCCATGCTTGTTGCAGGGGGGTTGGACTAGATGACCTTTAAAGGTGCCTTCCAACCCAAAGATTCTATGATTCTATGATCCTATGAAAACAGTCCTCAGTTATCTTTGGAACTCACAGGCAGGAGGCTGAGTAGACAGAGACCAACAACAAAAAATTCTCCTGTTAAAGAAGATGGCAGGCCATGCAAAGGATGAACAGCACTGGTGCTCCAAAAAGTATTTGCACTTCACCTCTGAAATACCGCAGAGCCGCTCGCAGGGTGCATGAACAACAGCGAGGTTTTATCTCGACAAACTGACTGCATGACAGCCTCTTCACGGAAGCCTAAATTTAATCTGAATACTAATGCTGGCATTGTGTCGACTTTACAATGCAGAGTTCTCACACTGCCACTATCAGCTCAACCACCGTACATATTTCCTTCATTACTGCTGTGGTCTCACATTCCAAAACCCTCCCTTGCAGGAAATTACATGCATTTCAACAAGGACAACAAGCAAGATCTGACAAGTAAATATTCTGCTGCAGTGGGATTTGAAATCTGGACTTTGAATGCTTTCATCTCCAGATGATATCATATCATAGGCTTTTTCACACAAAGTTTTAAAATTGTGTGTCCCCCTTGCAAAGCCACAAAAAGAATCACTGAAGAGTGTAAAATTTCAATTAATATTGGCTCCCAAAAGTTAAGACAATTAGAAAAGAATATTCAGTGTATTTTCAAAAGGCTGAAGATTGGAAAAATCTTTTAAAAAGTATTTTGAAAGAGACAGAAAAAGTTCCTGTCATCTCAATTACTCAAATGAAAATCCAAGAGTGTTAGAGTTCCTACTTCAAGTTGTACAGGTAATATGAAAAGAAAATTATACAGAATCAATACCAGCCCTGACCTCATTATGCAATGATGAGAATTCATTCCACACAACCAAATCCAAATCCAAATTCTAATTTGATAAACAATCCAGCTTGTCACAGTTTTTCTTTGTTGGTGTTTTACAAATACCAAAAGCCCTTTTATTGGGGAAGTGCCATCTACCAAACTGGGGAAGGAATGCAGCTGGAATGTTCTGTGTTTTGCCAATCCCAGGCTGAGAAAAATTCCCTTTAGGGTCAGAGGGCAGGTTTCAATAGTTTTCAGGCTGTAATATCCTGCAAAACTACTAGAGCCGAGCAGGAGGGAGATGCAGTTTACTCCATCATGTTCTTCTCTGCTGTTTCTGCAATTCAGCACCAATTCTAGGCAACAGAATAAAATTCACCTCTATCATATAAGTATGCATGATTTCCATTCTTCAGACCCTTTCTGCCATTACTTTGTGCCATTACTGCCTACAAAGCCCTGAGAGCAGTTCAACAAGCAGTAAGCTGTGTTGTACCACAGGCACCAGTACTGCGCCACGCTTACCTTCTGCCCCCCCTTTATGCTTCATCTATTATCTGTGTGTGTAACAACCAGCTTTCCACTTCATTTCATATAAACCTCATCATTTCAGTGCTCTACATGTCCCACTGCATCACACACAGCTATATCCATGCCTTGGCAGGCAGCAAACATTCGTGAAAGAGCCAATTGTCAGTGCCTGTCAAAATGGTAAGAGGCTCAACTATAACCACCTGTCCCTTGGTGGGTCTGGAATTTTTTCCTCTACCCATACACTGAGTTTCACATGCATGTTGGAACACGATACCTATCAGCCTGGTACCTCTCTGTCCTTTTGGTTAAAATCAGCCAGCATTTTAAGAAATTACTGGGGAAAGGAATGACCAGCCTACAAGGCAACACGATTGCATGAGTTGTGTATCCTTTGGAAACCAGGAAATTAAATAAGTAATTGGATTCTGTCATAATTGACTTTGTCTTAGTGGGTCTGGATTAATCCAAAGGATTAATATTTGTGAAAAGAAAGAAGGAAGAACTTACAATCTCATTTATTTTTCCTCCCCAACTATCTGCTGCCAGCACAGATTAGTGTTTCTCCTCTGTTTATTGCGGTTCATTTTATCTTCAGGCAGGCATGTATTTTAATCTGAGCTATTCCAGGAAATTCTTTAGATGTTGCTGAGTTGCTGCAGATTTTCACCAAGGTAACTAAACTCAGAAGGTATATAAATATATATTTTGTCTTTTTATTTTGCTTGTTTTTCAGTTCTGTGCCCAGCCTTTCAGTTCTTTACATCTGCACTGATGCATCAAGTCTCCACTTCAGAGGAATATTCCCCAAAGTCCCTGTTCCTTGAAACATAGTATTTTCTTTAAAAGGCAGAAATGACTTTGTGGCTTGACACTGGAATACCTGAGGGATTTCTACTGAACTTACCATGTGAATGTTGACAGAATCTGCAGGAGACAAATAGAAGCTTTACTCTTCTAAACAGGGTCATGGAAATGCTGCTATATTTATAACGGAATGTATAAATCCCCCAATCCCTTTGCTCATTGTTCTGCAAGAACTTGCTTAAACTAAACTAAACTAAACAAAAAACACTTGTGCAGCAATTCTGTTAGATTACACCAACAAGAGGAATAAATGAATATGCTAGTTACAGTCTATAGCAGTCTCTCTCCAAAATTCCTTGTTTTCCACTGCATTGATTTATGCCTAATGCAGAAGATGACTTATCATGTACAGGTGTATTATTAATGTTATGTTAGAGGTAATATATGGCAAGGTCTGCAATAATAAAACAGTCACTGGACTTTGGTTGACAAAATAGGAAAAAATCACTACCTGTTAATACCTCCTGTGTTTGACTTCTCATTGGCAGGGATCGCACCAGTGGGAATATCACTGAGAGCCAGTGCTCCACTTGCTACTCAAGTACTCTAGTCTCATCTCCATTTGGAGTGCACGTGGAAAGAAGAGGTAAAACAGCCACATCCAACTCTATTCATTCTTAAGTAATTAAAAAAAACAGTGCCAAGCAGAATCTGAAAGACTCCAGAAAACTACACAGTAAGGGTGGAGTGACGGTGAGAGGACAAGACCAAGTGAGTAAACAACTAAGATTACGTTAGGATAGATTTATATCTCATTCTAACCTACTTCTCTTTACAAAATGGGGTGAATTACTTCAGACATGTTTTATGTGTGCACACTGTCACCCTGCACGCTTTCCTCAATCTTTTTGCTTCTTAGGGAGAAAAAAAGACACGAAAACTTAAAAGAAATGTATGCTACTCCCCTCTTTCTCAGAAAAAGGCCGCAGGACATAGCGAGGTATGCAAGACCTTTACCATTTATTCTAAACTGGTAAAATGACTAAATCTGCATTTGACATCTATGAGCACACCACCACCCAGGGCACAGAAGGAAAAAAAGCAGCTGCACAAACACACAAAAAAATAAGGAGAATACGCAGAAGCCAAGAGTCCTATAGTTCTGAGGACTGCATCAAGGAAGGGTAAGAGGACATGTCTCTGCCGTCCCTTCCTGGGTTGTGTGTATAAAAATATCTGTAGCCCACGTTGGTTCCTTTGATGCAAACTTGTTTGCATCAGTGTAACTGAGGGTATGTCAACACAGCATTTAAAGGAATAATTTTGGATTGTGTGGATATACTCAACTTTTAAAATGTCTAGTCCATGTACTGAAAGCACTGTAGCTGTGGATAGAGCCCAACACATGTTTTCTGACAATGTTGCCAGAAAATATAAACTACTAAAATTTTGTCCAGACTGGGTCCCATTATAGAACCCATTCAACTCCATTTTCTTTCCAAACCCAGGATAAACTTGTCACAGAGATTTTTTTTTTAAGAAAAGGATGCAACTCTTTACTCGGGTTATTCTGGCCATACTGCTGTGACACCATGTCTAGTGGCATTAGTATTGCAGCCAACAGCAGTAAATTAAACGTTGTTGGAACACAAAACCCAACTGAGACAGAATAGCCGCACAAAACCCTTTTACCCCTTTGTACTGGACGGCTGCACCCATACTGCCTATTGAGAAAGTCCCTGGCCCATTCCTTCTCCTGATCCATAGCCAGTATTTGTGTATGAGTACAAGCACAGCCAAAATTATGCCAGCACAGCATTGAAGTGAGCCAGAGACCAAGCTAACGGACTGGATCTCTGCTCATCCATATTGCTTAACTCTTTTTGGGCTAGTCTGGGTCTCTCCAAGACACTGAAGGACAGCGTGAGGGAGAGCTCACTCAAGGGACTATCTGCAACAGGCAGCAGAGGTATAACTGCACCAGGGGTGGCTTACAACAATCCTTGCTTCAGACCCTCAAACTCTTCCATATATCCTCCTGCTGCATCTCAGGGCATACCACGCGCCTTGTTTCACACTGCGCAAACAAGACTGCAGAGAGTTGCAACACAGGTATCACATTATTTCAGGCAATTCAAGCTAAAAAGAAAAAGAGCCAGAAAATAATGTTTATGTCTTTGGGCCTCAAAAGCACCACTTGAGTCACAGGGAGACCCATAGACAAGTACCACAAAGCTTGGAAGAAGTCAGTGTACTAAATAAAGTGCTCGCCCTGAGTAATCTGGATGTGAGCCAGCTTGCAGCAAATTGCTTTGTAGCACCCTCCTATTAATCAGTAGAGAACAGCTTATGAGGTATTGCACATATGCAGAATAATCCACCGTTTCTTCCATTCCCCTTTCTACATCCATTACATCTAGAGTCTTCCCTTCCTCACTCTAAAATGTCCTCTTTACAACTTTCACAGCACGGACAATATGAACTTCAGTTTAGTGGTCCCTTCAAATCCTTTACAACCCCTCTTGTGCTCTGGGTATTTACAGAAGGGATGTGGTGCCCTCTAAAATGTCTGGTACTTTGAGTCATTTTTAAAGTGGCCCTTAAACCCAGGTCTGCAGGTCTACCTATACCATAAACCTCTACATTTGCCCTAAAGCAGTCTAGTCTGAAACTACCATGCTTCCAACTCACCCAATTCACCCCTTGACTGCCTCTTCCTTCAGTTTGTTCAGCTTAGGCTGAAGGTTTGAGAATGGGAGGTCAGTGAGTGACTGTCCCACTAACTCTCTCATATGCCTCACTTCCAACCCCCAGTTCTCTGGTTCCTCTCTCTGCTGTCCATATGAAGAGACCAGCTAGAAAAAGAGCCAAGAAATTCACACACCACTTCCAAGGAGGCCTCTATTTTGCAGCTAAGCAACACAAAATGTGGGCTGCTCTGCTGCACATTATGAAGAAAGATACAGATGGTGTACGACAGCTCACGTGGTTCAGAATAATTGAGAGGGAACCTCAGGATAGACCTTACATATCAATGTAGACATATTATACTTCCTTTGCAGATGGTGCACACCATGGCATATAGATGTACCAGAAGCTCTTCACTCCACAAAAGTAAAAGCTGCATGCCTTCTAAATAAAAAAACCCACCACCACAAAGCTAAAATGAAACAATCAATAATCTTGCCACTAGGTCTATTTCTTGAGTTTGACAAGGTGCCTGACTGATCAAAAGTAAAATAAAAAATTGTCTCTCTCTTAAATTATGGACACAAAATGATTTCAGTTTTGCTTGGTACACACTGAAGAGAGAGGATTCTCTCCCTCCTTTTTGAATGACACTAAGGATATTTTGTTTTAATCAATTAAAGACTGATATTGCTACACTGCAATCAGAATAAGAAGTTCTGACTATATTATACTTTTTCCCCTTTCCTAAGCTGTTTCTGCTCTCTCACTGCAAAATGCTACTAGCTGTAAATTAATTCTGCATTTCAGATTCATACAGAAATACATATAAACCAAATGAAGAAAAATGAAAATATATTCGTGCAGCTGTTTCTGCCTATCACCTTTAATCTTTCATGCACTTTAAAATATGTGCTTCCCACAAAGGGAGAGAGAGATCTATTTTTGCTTTATGTGAATATAAAAGTAATTTGTTGCCATAGCAATATTTTTCCATCCAAATGCTCTGAACACCACAGTTGCTTCAGGTTTTGGGCAAACTGTAACTATCCCCAAAAAACATGTAAAGCATTATGCTTCTATAACCTCTTCAGTTCCATCATAATCACATCTTTCTGCTAGACATTATTAATAAAAAATAATTAAATACAGATGTTTATGTCTATTCAAGCTTACTCCCAAAGACCACTTTCAAAATAATTTGCTTGCATCTTGTTTAATTCAATTTGCATTAAATTTCTGTAGAATGGACTGAACACCCCCCCTGCAATCTCTATCCGGTGGGCCAAATTCTGAAGTCCACAGGAACGGTGCACAAATCTAAAGAGAGATGTTAGTCCCCTGCATGCTCTACTTTCTTAAATTCCCCCCCACCCCCTTGCATAGTGCTCTTTAGTAGGGTTCTCAGAGATGTTAGCCCTGCTCATTTCCATAGCAACCGTCTCCACAGAGTGGAACAATTTGTTAAAATTGTTGGGGTTCAGCCTTTGAAAACAGCAATACCACAAAGACTGGTACAAGAAGCCTCGCAGAGCTTGGGCTAGGAATCATAGGAGCACCAATTTTTTCATCTTAATTTTGACCATGTCCTGGGAACAGCAACTTCCATGGCTCTGGGAGGACATTTTATGTAAGTTGAAGCTATGGATAATGGTATGCAAAACACAGCGCCTGGTTGAAACTTACTATGTATTCTTATTGCAGTATTACATAATGTTTAAATACAAATAAAACAGAAACCAAATGAAACTTATAAACCTCAAGATCTTAATAAAAAAAACCCCAAACCAGAACACACAGATGTTGGCAGCATTCCGCTCTCTTCCACCTATACCTTAAGCGCAATTTCACAATGCAAGGGATTTGTGTAAATTGAGGTTGACTGCCCCAGCCCACTGACAGCGCTCCCAGGCATGATGCCACATTAAACTCCATCAAAACCTGGTGCTCATACATCTGGTGAAGTCCTCCAGATGTGACCAAAGCTGAATCACTGTGCACTTCATTTGAAAAGAAGGCACTGCATGTGTGCGTGTTGTTTTTTTATTGTTTCTGACTGGATAGGACTTGCACACATGTAACTGTCCGTGTTACCTTGCACACATTTTCAGCAGTCCTGGACTGCTTGTTTGTCTGTTTTGCTGCACACTCTTGAGTTACACACTTAAGAGCCTGTAAACCCTTCGGAGATATTTATTATATATTCCACAGGGCCCCAGTCTGGTAAGATTTTCTGTAAGACTACAGTATAAACACCAAATAAACATGCTTGTTATAGGCCAGACATGCTAACACAATATCTTATTTCTTAAAAAAATCTAACATATGGTTTCTTAATGCAGATGTAAATCATCATTTACTCTTGTATTTAAATTGTCACCATCTGTTTAAAGTGGACATGAAATGCAAAATGGTTTTTTTTTCCACTCTCTCACAGCCAACCTGAAATGCAACATGCATTTTACACTTTTGAATACAACTGACTGTGCTGCAGATGGCCCTTCTTTTGTCCAGTCCTTTGCACTGGTACTGCCTGCATGTGTCTTTTCTATAGCAACACAGAAAGGGAAAGGAGTCAGCACAAAACAGCAATGTAATTGCAAGCCCATAAAAAGTGATCAGGGAGTCTTCAATAGAAAGATATTTGCAGTATATAAACTGCCATAACATACTTGCCTTAAGGTGAAGTTTCATGGCCAGCTTAAGACAAACTAAATCTACACAGAACTGCAAAAAAAAAGTGTGTTCTTACCTTCACTTTTGCCCCAGTCTGCAAGTTTCTGTCTCCTCCCTTCTGCCAGCATTAAAGCAAGGCTGGGAAATTGACCTAGCCAAAAGCATTTTTCTGTTTTTGAGTTTTGCCAGGTTAGTTTTCAGTCAGATCAGTTTCCAGACCTGGCTGATTATGCAACCAGCCACATAAACCCCAGTGCAGGAGTGAAATCATCCCTTTCAAGGGCATCACACACAGTGCAAACAGAGGTCAGTTAATTCCTGTTGTGAAAGAACACTCTTTAACTGACTAGATTTCATATTGACAGTGTTCTCTAAGGGGTAATATGCAAAATAACTATCAATCAGTATGTGTCAGGCAGTTTACTGCCAGAGGAAACAACTTAGCGTAAACAATGCTTCTGCAAGACAGGTACATATTTAGATCACTATTTTACAGATAAGGAAAGAAACTGAACCACATTAGCTTTTACCCCTGAAGTCAAAGAGAAAATACATAAAGCAAGATAGAAGGAGAGATCTCCTGCCTCTGAAGTCCTGTACCTTAACTACAAGGCTACCTTTCTTTGCATATGCACCTCTTTTCAATACATGAGTGCATACATAAATACATATAGATTTATGTTTCATAAAGAAATATGTCTAACACTGTGAAAAATTGATTTTTGTGGTCAAAAGCAAATAACAAATAATTCTATAAGCTCTACTAAATTATAGGAGCAATAGTGAAAATTAACATGCAGAATGACCACAAAAGAATGTTATATACCACCAGACATAGTTAGACTTCTTGCTTAGCAGCAAAATTATTAACGTTTTTTAGACCTTGGAATAACTAACAAAGACCCATTTCATATTTTACACTGCTGGCTTCCAAATGTGTTTTGAGATGCTTTTTTTTTTAAATGTGAAATTCAAATAATTTTGGTTTACCAAAACAGGTGTTAACAATATCATTGCGCTGAGGTATACTGCTCATTGCTATTACGTTATTCTTAAGTTCAACTAAATGTCACTTGATAGGTAGGGACCATAAACTACTTTAAGCACAATGGCAGGTGAGCTCTGGTTTTGCTTGTATTAACATAATAGTTTTAGAAATGCCAGCTAACAATGAGCTTCATTGTACTGAATGGGATAGGTGATCAGACACTGAACCATTTTCCTTCCAGCTGCCTACTTTCCCTCCACAGTCAGGCAGTTCCACGACTGACAATGCTCCAAAAGGCATGGAGGTTCAAAAATGTAAGTATGTATTAAATACGCAGACCTTACGGATCTGTGCCCTGAAATATGCTTGTTCTTAAAACATAGCAACATAGTTTCCTGATAATACACAATGACATCTGACAGCTCATATTCTGAACAGATTTTGTTCTGCAAGAAGAATTAGTGGAGAATACAAATAGAGGAATACAAGAAAGTAAAATAAGTATGCTTATGGGAAGAAAGAAAATGCAAATATAAAACTCCCCAGTGTTGATCATGCTACAGAAACTCCTGACCGTATTGCAGTACACAGTGCAGAAAGTCTGTTCCCCCAAATCACTTGGCAGAGGGCTTGGGAGAGTCTGGGAAAGGAGGAACATGAACTTCAGAGCAGAGTTGTGCCAATGAATCTGCAAGCACAGATTTCCTGAACTCTTCTGGAAAGAAGGATGAAGCAACTGTAAAGGTACTCAAGGGGGCAGATACACAACTCTCACAGACCTCTCCAATCCCCGGCTCATTTATCATGTTTTAGGTCAGGACTTTACCCTTCATGAGGTCAGGGATTTGTTCCTCCGTTCACACAGTGAAGCATCCATCAAAGTTGTGCAGTAAGCAGCTTCACCAGCTGGAAATAACATGCCAGAGAAAGATTTTATTTAAATAGGCAAAATACTGGGGGGGCTGATTCTCACAGCTGCCTAAATGCCCTTTATGCCACCCTGACAGCCAAAGGCAGGCGTGCGCTATTAAGCTCCCATGCAGGGAAGGCAGCTTTGTGTTGGGCCAGCAATAAAAAAACACAACTGCAGCCCAGGTCCTTGAAAAGTCTGAGGAGATGGAGCCATAGGCAGGGCAGTGCTGGTCCGGCCAACAGGCAGCCTCAAAAACTTGCACCTGAGGCACCCTAAGGGGACTGGACCCCAGGGGATCATGAGGGAAGGTACCCCCCGAATGGCGGGCCCCCACTGCCCTGCGCCTGCTGGACCCTTGGCACATGGCCTTGGCCCCTGCGGTCACTTCTGCACCAAGGAAACAGACTTTGAAGGAAAAGGAAACACGCTCGGCTTCTGCTGGGATGCCGAAGACAGGCTGTAGGCCCCAGGGAGGCTCAGGGAGGCTCAGGGACTTATGGCGCTGCTGGGGGCACAGGACTCAGCCTGGGGACACCCCAGCGGAGCCCGACCCTGCCCACGGGCGGCAGCCGCCGCCCAGCCCAGCTGCAGGCAGGGCTTCCCTTCCCAGGGAAAGGCCCCGGCCCCTCCGCCGCCCGCACTGCTCACCCCTCTCCCTTCCCACTTCCCCCAGAGTGGCCTGGCCTGGCCCAGTGTGCCCCTCCAGCACTTGCCCCGACACCTCCTTGCTCCAGCGGCAGCACGACCCACTGCCCCGCCAACCCCTGGCCCATGGGAGCTCCTCACCTGGCCCACGGGAGCTCCTCACCTGGCCCACGGGAGCTCCCTGCCTTGGCCTGGGCGGTGCCTGTGCTCCCTTCCCTGCCTCCCAGAGCACGGCTCTGCGTGCCTCGGCTGCCCGTCCCTCCATCCCCATGTCTCTCCATCTCCATGTCCCTCCATCTCCATGTCCCTCCGTAAGTGAACAGGAGGGGGGAAAACCCCACCAGGATGGTATCACGGCATCCCCCAACCCAAACTGGAGCCGGTCTCAGCCCTCAGGCTGGCCAACTAGGGCCGTGAGGCCCTGAGGTAAGCAGCCCACCTGCGGCTGTACCTGGGGACGCCAGATCCCTCCAGCCCCTTCCAGTGCTTCCCCGCCGCAGGCAATGCTTATAAATAGAAATGTGGACATTTACTCAGGTTCAATATGCAGTGGCAAAGAGTTTCTGTAACTCTGATCGTGTATTTCAGAAGAGGGAGAAAAATCAGTACATGCAAAATCAGTACATGCAAATCAGTACAAAACAAAATCAATGTTTTCTGAACAATACTAAAAAGGATACAGGTCAACGAGGTGGGTATAAAAGAAGAGGATTCAGGGGCATGGGGAATACTGCTATAAGACAAAAAGCTTAGCCCTCAGACCTGACACATTTCATGAGCTAAAAGGAAGGGGAATTGCATATAGTTCTGGCCAGCTCTGGTTTCTAGTCGCCATTTCACCACTGACTTTCTGCAAGAAATTGCTCTGAATCATTGCATTTCTACTTAGCTTTTGTTCCTTTCCAAACAGAGATAACATGTTTTGCCTTCCTGTGAGGTGCTTCAGCATCCATGGAAGAAGAGAGATATGTGTGAGTCGTCTTGCTACTCAATGCATAAAATCTGCCAGGCAAAGTCCATCACTTTGGTTTGTACAGCACCTGGTGCAATGTGGGTCCTTCTTTTTTGCTAGGGCTTGCAGGCACTTGCAGGCCAGCAGAAGTACACAGAGTTAATTATACCCATGCATAAATGCATGAGGAAAAATATTTTTTAGAAATAGAAGTTAAAAAAAATGTTCTGGAAGACTGTCTCCTGAGGCAGCCTATTTGCATAAAAAACCTTCAAAACTAACTGAAAGAAAACGCAGAGCAAACACATTATCTGAATTAAAAAAATAAACTGTCCTAACAAATATAGTGTCTGTATGAAATGTTCAAATCCTGGTCTTCCTCACAGAACTAAACAAACATACTAAAGACACATTATCTTTTATTTTCGGCATTTGTTCAATTAATTATTTGATATAATGCAAAAAAACCCCAAGAGATAACCAGTTAAGGTTACAATACTATAAATACATTCATGTGAAGGTTTTCTGATTTAGCAAGTTCAGGTGATCTATCTGTATTTGAAGAAGTTAGGGATAAAACTGAGTTGCTGATCATGCTGATTTTGCAAATCCTTGCTTAGATGAGTAGTCGTCACCCATATGAAATGGGGGTTTCTGTCCATGTTTTCCCTCCCTTCTTTCCCTTCCTTGCTCCTCTCTTTTTCTTTCACTCCTTTCTCTCATTCTGTTTGTTGTTTTTGCAAGAACTTTCTCCCTTTGATTTCTACTCTTTGAGGAGTCATCAGCATTTACTCTTGCCAATAGTTTTGTTTACACAGATAGAGAAGGCTTACCCTCATAAAAGGAACAAGCTTACATACCAGATTTCAGTGGAACAGGATTTTGCTCCTGATCTGCTGGTGTTCATAAGAAATAATAATAATAAAAAAATTATACTGATCTTGCTCTTGGGAGAGGTTAGTGGGAACCAGTGTTTGTCATGACCAGTCCACTGTGACTAACATTGAAGAGTGACAATCTAGTCCTAAGCATCCCTGTTCTTTTTCTAGTCAACTGCACATTGGAGAGCCTCCAAAGGTGTCCCAGTCCAGCTAAGTTAGCTAAGAGCAGGAGTTATCTCCTTCTGGATCTGGCCTGGTCCTTTTAAAGTCTTAAATCTTTGCTTTAAAGGCTGACAATTTTTTATGCTTACACTGCTGCCCTCCACTGTGCTCTTTTTCCATCTCCTTGACAGTAAATGATCTTATCTGTCCATATCATATCTTGCTTGGATTTGCAAAAGCAGAACTTTGTTTTGTTGAGCCTCCAAAAGTCTTTAAGAAGTGGCTGCTCATTTATATGCCAACCCCACTTAAAGCGTGAGGGTAAATCCTCTGGGTACATGAGCAAAGTGGAACCATGGAAAGGATTCTTGCTTATGAGTTGGTGGGCTTCATTGAGAGGACTTTGAATTAGCTTTGAATGGGGAAGGGGATAAAACCAGGCTCACTGAAGATGAGCCTAGGGATGACATGCCGATGTTGGGAGTGAAATCGATAGCCCAGCTCAAGTGCGTCTATACCAATGCATGCAGCATGGGCACCAAACAGGAGGAGCTGGAAGCCATTGTGCAGCAGGACGGCTATGACTTAGTCACCATCACAGAAACATGGTGGGATGTCTCTCATGACTGGAGTGCTGCAGTAGATAGCTATAAGCTCTTCAGAAGGGATAGGCATGAAAGGAGAGGCGGTAGGGTGGCTCTGTATGTTAGGGAGTGTTTTGATTGCATAGAAATCAATGATTGTGATGACCGAGTGCTTATGGGTAAGGGTGAGAGGAAAAGCAAATGAGGCAGATATCCTGCTGGATGTCTGTTATAGACCACCCAACCAGGATGAAGAGGCAGATGAAGCATTCTACAAGTGACTGGCAGAAGATTCACAATTGCTCTCCCTTGTTCTTGTAGAGGACTTCAATTTACTGGACATCTGCTGAAAGTATAACAGCAGAGAGGAAACAGTCTAGGAGGTTCCTGGAGTGTGTGGAAGAGAACTTCCTGACACAGCTGGTAAGTGAGCCTACCAGCGGAGGTGCCCCACCTGACCTGCTGTTTACGAACAGAGAAGGACTGGTGGGAGATGTGGTGGTTGGAAGCCATCTTGGTCTTAGCGACCATGAAATTATAACATTCTCAATTCTGAGTGAAGTAAGGAGGGGGGTCAGCAAAACCACTACCATGGACTTCCAGAGGGAAGACTTCAGCCTGTTCAGGTCACTGTTTGAGAAAGTCCCTTGGGAGTCCTGAAGGACAAAAGGGTCCAGGAAGGCTGGACAGTCTTCAAGAAGGAAATCTTAAAGGCGCAGGAGGAGGCTGACCCCATGTGCTGTAAGACAAGCTAGTGGGGAAGACGACCGGCCTGTCTGAACAGGGAGATTTTGCTGGGACTCAGGGAAAAGAGGAGAGTTCATCACCTCTGGAAGAAGGATAAGGCAACTCACGAAGAGCACAAGGATCTCATTAGGTCATGCAGAGAGAAAATTAGAAAGGTAAAAGCCCAGCTAGAACTCAATCTGGCCATGATTGTAAAGGGTAACAAAAAATGCTTTTACAAATACATTAACAACAAAAAGAGAGGCAAGAAGAATCTCCACCACTTATTGGATGTGGGGGGGAACATTGTCACCAAGGATGAGGATAAGGCTGAGGTACTTAATGCCTTTTTTGCCTCAGTCTTTAATAGCCAGGCCAGGTATCCTCAGGGTATTCAGCCCTCTGAGCTGGAAGACAGGGATGGAGAGCAGAATAAACTCCCCATAAACGAGCAGGAATCAGTTAAGGACCTGTTAAGCCACCTGGACACCCACAAGTCTATGGGGCCTGATGGGATCCACCCAAGAGTACCAAGGGAGTTGGCGGAGGAGCTTGCCAAGCAACTCTCCATCATTTATCAGCAGTGCTGGTTCACAGGGGAGGTACCCG
>NW_010529781.1:14206-28629 GCF_000687285.1 Phaethon lepturus
AAGCCACTCTCCATCATTTATCAGCAGTCCTGGTTAACAGGGGAGGTCCCAGATCACTGGAGGCTTGCCAGTGTGACACCCATCTACAAGAAGGTCTGGAAGGAGAATCTGGGGAACTACAGCCTGTCAGCCTGACCTTGGTACCGGGGAAGATTACAGAGTGGTTCATCTTAAGGGCTCTCAAAGGGCATCTGTAGGACAACCAAGGGATCAGGCCCAGCCAACATGGGTTCATGAAAGGCAAGTCCTGCTTGACCAACCTGATCTCCTTCTGTGACCAGGTGACCCGCCTAGTGGATGAAGGGAAAGACTGTGGACGTTGTGTACCTGGACTTTAGTAAAGCCTTTGACAGCATCTCCCACAGCATTCTCCTAGAGAAACTGGCAGCTCGTGGCTTGGACAGGTTTACTCTTCGCTGGGTAAAGAACTGGCTGGGTGGCCAAGCCCAGAGAGTTGTGGTGAATGGTGTTAAATCTGGCTGGCGGCTGGTCACAAGCGGTGTTCCCCAGGGCTTGGTTTTGTTCAACATCTTTATTGATTACCTGGATGAGGGGATTGAGGGCTCCCTCAGTAAGTTTGCAGATGACACAAAGTTGGGCGGGCATGTTGATGTGCTGGAGGGTAGGAGGGCTCTGCAGAGGGATCTGGACAGGCTGGATCGATGGGCCGAGGTCAGTTGTATGAGGTTTAATAAGGCCAAGTGCTGGGTCCTGCACCTCCGTCACAATAACCCCATGCAATGCTACCAGCTTGGGGAGGAGTGGTTGGAGAGCTGCCCAATGGAAAGGGACCTGGGGATGCTGGTTGACAGCCAGCTGATGATGAGCCAGCTGTGTGCCCAGGTGGCCAAGAAGATGAACACCATCCTGGCCTGTATCCAAAATAATGTGGCCAGCAGGAGCAGGGAAGTTATCGTGCCCCTGTACTTGGCATTGGTGAGGCTGCACCTCAAATACTGTGTTCAGTTTTGGGCCCCTCACTACAAGAAGGATGCTGAGGTGCTTGAGTGAGTCCAAAGAAGGTCATCGAAGCTGGTGAAGGGTCTGGAGCACAAGTCTTCTGAGGAGCGGCTGAGGGAACTGGGATTGTTTAGTCTGGAGAAGAGGAGGCTGAGAGGAGACCTTATTGCTCTCTACAGCTACCTGAAAGCAGGTTGTGATGAGGTGGTTGTTCATCTCTTCTCCCAAGTAACTAGCAATAGAACGAGAAGAAATGGCCTCAAGTTGCACCAGGGGAGGTTTAGATTGGATATTAGGAAAAATTTCTTTATGGAGAGAGTCGTCAAGCATTGGAACAGGCTGCCCAGGGAGGTGGTGGAGTAGCCATCACTGGAAGTATTCAAAAAACCTGTGGACGTGGTACTTCAGGACATGGTTTATTGGGCATGGTGGTGTTGGGTTGATGGTTGGACCTGATGATCTTAAAGGTCTTTTCCAACCTTAATTCTGTGATTGTGTGAATTCAGAGGAACTGTGGCTCCAAGTCACCCAGAAGTTTGCTGTACACAGCTGTCCAACTCAGGAATTCACAAATAAAACAATCTGGTAAAAAATGATTTGGTAACAAAAGGTTTCAGAATGTGTCTTCATGTATCTTGCAAATACTTTACATTTTCTTTATATACATTATTTGACTTTAAAGGTTTCAGGAGGGGAAAGTCCTACAGCATTAGAATATGAAATTAAGCAATTTCTCTGCTGACATGCAGTCTTTTATTTTTCATTATGAAGACTGTCTAGCCCCTGATTATACTGACCATTTACTTCCTCTGGCTGAGCACTTCTTCCTTTTATTCTACAAGGCCTCCAATTTACCATAAATTGGATATTAAGAGAGTAAATTATTAATATATTTGTAACCTGGAACACAATTAAAAAGCAGTTGAAATATGCAAGTTGGATGGCTGGAAAAACTGTTTTCAGTGGTGTATTTGCATCTTACAGCACTGACTGAAAAAATTATAGAAGAGTAGAATACATTTTCCCGACATTTTTTACTGGTCTGGGACTTGTTTTTACTGGAGAACAAGAATGAAGACATCAGGAACTGGGAAAGATAGTTGTGAGATTTTTTTTATTGGTTAAGAACAGAACTCAAATCCCATTTCAGTCAGTTAGGGAACTCCCATTAAGATCTGATTTTTTGCTCAGAATATCATATAAAACATTACTACAATTGTGTAGCACACTTATAAAGTGTAAGAAATAGTACAACAGAGCCTGTTTATCACTGTTCATGCTAGAAGTTAAAGAAATCAAATAAAGTAAAACTGGATATGCTGATCTTTGGAATCAAATGACTTATACAACCTATCTTGACATATGTTACAAACTGGGTTTATGCATGGATGTATCATGCCATTTTGTCATGTTAGCATTTTAGCATTGGAATTGTATTCCAGTTAATGTGTTTGTGTTAAGTTTTATTCAAAAGCCTCTGTAATGAGCAAAGAAACTGAAGTTACTAGTGAATTTTCCAACCTCTGTTAATTCAAGAGGTGAAGGAAATGGCTAGCAGACAACTATGAAACCTTGTCTATCAAGTAAATAAGATAGCAAGACTTTCTCATGTCATATTTTCAATAATGAGGAAATCTGATGTTTGTCATATAACAATATTTTATTTTCAGTAAACCCTATTCATCTAGAATATGGTAGTGATTTAGTATTCTAGTGATTTTAGTGATTGTCAGGGTTTTGGAAAGTCACAACAATTGTACTGTGCATGATAAACAGAATAATAGCAAATTCTGGGTCCTAAAATGACATAAAGGATTTTATCTCTTTGATTTCAAAGAAGTTCTAGAAAGGCAGAAAATTTTACCCATTGCTATCATTTCTAACAGATATTTGGCCAGTTATTCACTTAAATCCATTCATATTATCAGGTGTCTAGTAACTGATAATATAATTATCTTATATGCTAAAAGATCAGTGAGCCATAAGTTTAGCTGGTACTGTGATTGGTGATATGTTAATAGGATAAATTAAGAGTGACACATATGCTAACATTTGCTAAAATGCCATGCTACAATTATTTATTTAGCCATGTAAAGGATGATGTTCAGTTATTTACAAACATATTTTTTTAAGTTTTACTTTTTCAGCTGAAATCTGATATACTTATTCTCAAATATGACATAGTATTCTTAAGAAAAAAACTTGTTCAATTATTTCATAGATGGAAATAAGTGTGTGATGAGGTGAGAAAGTACTTTTATTCAATCTTCATCTGAACAGCACTCACATTACAACGAAAACTGCTGAAAAATTGAAATTTGTCAGAGACATACTTGTGGAATGTAGATATGCCTTTCATTGGTCTGCTGAAAAATCAGATTTAAGATTATAGTGCTTTAATAACACACTTTATACACAGATAGTAAATTATATTAAATGGATAAAAGCAAAAATCTTCCATTTTTTATGGCACTCTACTTCTGTGAATATATTAAATAAGTGAATATTGATTAGATGATGTCTCAGGATTCCATTAGCTATGAAGATGCAAGCACAAAAAGCTGGATGGAATTTAATACTTATTTGAGGATTGCAAATAAGATCTGTGAAAGGGCATATGAATTAAGTCTGGGCCCCAGAAAATCCTTCTTCTTCTTGTATAATACAGAAATAACCAGAGGTTTCTGCCATGTGATGATGTAGCATGCAGCATGTAGTATTAATTCTGTGACTATCTATGAAATAGGAACAGGTGAGTTTTTTTCTTTTTCTTTAGACTTAGTAGATAGCAAAAATGGCAAAAATCCCATGTTTCACAATAAAGCACTTAGCAATTAAGATACTTTGAGGTAAATGTTGCCTCTCTGGGCTAAACCTCGCATTTGTGTCCTTCTACAATGGTTTGGGACGAAAGGGCTCACCCCATTCCGGCTTTCATTGTAGAAAGCCACCTGCATAGGCATGGGGAAAGATGGGAGCGGTGGGGATGGTGCAGGTGCTTCAATAATTGACTTGATACAGTCAGCCTGGGAGCCCCTGCAGGGCACACCAGAAAACACATCTTCAAAGGGTTGGGTGTGTAGGAGAGCCCTGCTCCATGGTGGCATTTCAAGGAAAAAATGGTGACATCTGTTTACATTGGGGGTACAGTGTTTCCAAGAGGGTAAATTACTTCTCAGAGCTCTCTGCACTACATCATGATGACTCCTGAGTCACTGAGTTGACACTTGCAAAAATCACAATGCCAAGATATGGCCCAAAATGCCCTTGGTTAAACTCTTGGAGCAATTCCTGGTGCTGTTTTGGTGTTCAGGATTTATCTAACTCCTCAGTCAGAGACCTTGCCCAAGAGGCAGGTTGGATGTGGCTATCCTGCCTTGGAGTTAAGGAGAGGCGAATAGTATGGCCATGGCTAGAGCATGCCATTTTGTCTCCAAGTCAGAGGACAGACCCCAGCATCCTGTAGCTAGCAGACAGTTAAGAATCTTGGATTTCAGGGGCCTTTGCTGACTTCTGAAGTTTCCTCCTTCCTAAGGCAAGCACTGTAGTAGCCCAGTATAAACCTACATACTCATAGAACGATGTGGTGTAGCCCATTAGCTATGTCTGGTTTAAAAGCCTGTGGGTCCTTTCTTCCTTCTGCAGATGTAAAATACTTTTCTTCTCATATTACACCCCGGACAGAATAAATCCTCTTCCCCACACCATCACACAGTTACCTCATACCAAGTCAGTTCTTCACTGTGATTTTAAACCTTTCTTGCAGTTAACATTTTCCAGGGTACATCCCTCAGTTCTGTGCTACTGCTTGCTTCCTTGTTCCTAGTTGTTGGAGGTTGAACTTGGCTTTCATAAAATGTATTTTTAACAGTCCACCTTACAGATGTCTTCCATGGCTTCCTTATGCTTGTTATATTATATATATTGGATTGAGAACTGGCTAAGCAACAGAGCTAGAAGGGTTGTGGTCAGCGGCGCAGAATCCAGTTGGAGGCCAGTAGCTGGTGGTGTTCCCCAGGGATCAGTACTGGGTCCAGTTTTGTTCAACATCTTCATCAATGACCTAGATGAAGGGTTGGAATGTACTCTCAGCAAGTTTGCTGATGATACAAAACTGGGAGGAGTGGCTGATACACCAGGAGGCTCTGTTGCCATTCAACAGGATCTGGACAGACTGGAGTGTTGGGCAGAGGGGAACCTCATGAAATTTAACAAGTGTAGACTTCTGCACCTGGGGAGGAACAACCCCATGCATCAGTACAGGTTAGGCATCGACCTACTGGAAAGCAGCTCCATGGAGAAGGACCTTGGAGTCCTGGTAGACAATAAGTTATCCATGGGACAGAAATGTGCCCTGGGGGCCAAGATGGCCAATGGTATTCTGGAGTGCATTAAGAAGAATGTGACCAGCAGGTCAAGAAAGGTTCTCCTCCCCCTCTCCTCTGCTCTGGTGACGCCTCATCTGGAGTATTGTGTCCAGTTCTGGGCTCCCCGGTTCAAGATAGACAGGGAACTTTTAGAGAAAGTCCAACGGAGGGCTATGAACATGATTAAGGAACTGGAACACCTCTTGTATGAGGAAAGGCTGAGAGACCTGGGGCTGTTTAGTCTGGAGAAGAGAAGCTGAGAGGGGACCTTATCAATGTCTATAAATCTCTGAAGAATGGCTGTCAGGAGGATGGAGCCCATCTCTTTTCAGTAGTGCCCAGTGATAGGATGAGGGGCAATGGGCATAAACTGCAGCACAGGAAGTTCCACCTCAACATGAGGAAAAACTTCTCTACTGTGAGGGCAACGGAGCACTGGAACAGGCTGCCCAGAGAGGTTGTGGAGTCTCCTTCTCTGGAGACCTTCAAAACCTGACTGTACATGTTCCTGTGCAACCTGTCCTAGGTGATCCAGCTTTGGCAAGGGGGTTGGACCAGATGATCTTCAGAGGTCCCTTCCAACCCCTACCATTCTGTGATTCTGTGATTATTTTTTCACCATATAGAATAATCTGTTATTTTCTAAGAATAACATCTGAGGGTTTTTTTTTCGAAACACTGTTATTTGTTTATGATTTCTTACTGATCATTGCTTTCTGAGATCTGTCAGATAGAGAGTTTCCAATCCGTGTAAAAACTATTGTTTGCTAGGATTTTACAGTGCTCATGGTTCTCTTATTCCCATGGAAGCAAGGTGCCTGTTTTTGCCCTCACTTCCCTGATATTTTTTAGGTTGTTTGTTATTTTCAAGCACATTCGCAGAGAGATAAATATCCTAAAGATAAATATATTTCATAAAAGTAGATAGTTGTAGGAATACTACTAGAGTTCAATATCACTCTGAATAATTTCTGAATCCATTGGGTACCTTCTATGGTTAAAGATGACAGCATGTTTGTCATTTTGAAATACCCTGCAGCAAGAAATAATAGCCCTTTGTTGATATATGCAGAGTAAACAGAATATCTAAGTGTAATAATGGTGAACAGTCAATTAACCGAGAGACATGATTCCCTAGAAAGCCAAGTTTTGTTAGCTCAAACAACTACTTGTTTAATCAGATTGTCATGTGATACTAAGGCAAATACTGTACAAACCTCTGCCACACATCCTTTATCAAATGAATTTGTAGTACAAAAAACGAGATTGCTTTGACAAGACTGATTTAACACCTTGAAATTCTGTTTCTATCTCTTGTTATAGATTAAATCTTTTACCAGTTTTTCCTGTTATTGGGCCCAGGCTGACTCCGTGCTAAAAGACCTATCAGCCAATGCACTAACCTTTTTTGAACATTGACATAACATTAGTACTGTTTTTGTCTTCTCAAATTTCTTTGGTAATCTGGGATTTATTAAAAATTAACCTAACCCATTTGTTCTCTAGTGTCCACACCTCAGAGGCATTCAGTTTAACATCCTTCTTTACTAGGGATGGGCTGGGAAGTACTTCTTTGCCTTCTTATGAAATTAGATATTTATTGAGTTCTTTTGCCTTTTCTACATCATTATTTAAACATCTCCTTGATTATATGTCTTATTAATGAGACTGGTGTCAAAGTGCTTCCTGAATTATTCATGGTAGTTTGTGGTGATGAAACTGTGGAACATAGCAGAAGATGAATGGTTTTGTGGTTTAGATATTCTCTTAGCATTAAGAGATCTAGGTTTTAGTATTACAGACCTCCAATGTGACATTATAAAATTAAAACACTTTTTGTGTCATATGACTACCTCCTTCTGGAGCTGCTAGTGAGTAAGTTAAAACCTTGCCTCTTTTCCTAAGTCTATTCTCCTTGCTTCCTTCGTGGCATCAATTCAAGAAGACTTTCTATTCTCAATTCGCAACCTCCCTCCTTCCTAAAAGCTATCATAATCCACCATACTCTCATATCAAAAGACAATGAAAGATAGTTTCAGACATGCCCCAAGATCTCATGCATCTTTGACCTTACTACTTCTCCTTGCTTCCCTTCATGTCTGCTTATCAAATACATTGTGTAGAACCATTATATTGAATTATCACCTATCAGCTTTCATGTACATGGGCCTGACCTCCCTCCACTGTGTCCTCTCTACTCTTCCCTCCACTGAAACTTCTCTTATATGGTCTTCTGTGATCTCTTCTTGTGCTGTGGACACTTCCTACATCACAAGATCATATTTTCCTTTGGTACCATGACTATCTTACATTGGAAATATTAATTTTTTCATTTTTTTAACTTTTTAGGTTTCAGTTTTTACCTGTAGCTTTTTTTGTTGACTTTTTTTGCAAATACTTTGTTAACTAAAGAAATTGGGAACTTTCAAGAACTTAACCACATCAACTGCTATTTTGTTTTGTTTTTCTGATAATCTCAGTTGTACTCCTTCTACCTGATGGTATTTGTAACCTTCTTGCATTGCAAATAAACTTGATGGTCATTTCTACGACCAACTTAATGCAAGAAATAAAAAAGTTCATTGATAGTCCAGTAGGTCAGATTTAATCATAATTGGAGCTAGCAAGGATATCTTTGCAAGCAATCCTGGGCCCATCAGTAGCAGTGCTATATAATCATTGAACATTGTTTCTGGATGAGTATTTTTTGATGGCAGCAGAATAGGCTACCTCTGTGTTCAGGTTCATAAAGATACCTTCCCCTCTTCCTATTCCTGGACATAATTGCAACTAGGTGCATCTACAATCAGCTGTCTTAACCAGGTGTTACTACTAAAGATCATCAGCAAGTTGTTATTCTTTACGCCTTTAGCATATACCTGGACTTGAGTGCAAACAGGTCACCACTGCTATTTCTGAAACTCCCTCAATTTATATTATATTCTTTTTATGTTCTATCCATTGGCTTTTTCCAGTTCTCTGATTTCAGGAAGGTTTATGTGTCTGAGAAAACTCTGTTCACCGTTTGAACCACAAACTAGACACACTTAATCCCTGCTATGGCAGGTTAGAGATAACCTATCATCATGCAAATAGTTTATCTGTGAAAGTATGCAGGAATTAGAGCTCACAGCTGCTTGTAGATCAAACATGTGGAATATAAATACCCTAGTGTAAGCTTACAACGATTCCCAGTTTGTGTTTTTGCAGCAGGGAATACGAAGATACCCTACTCAGCACCCCCAGCACACAATCTTCTTTTCCCCCCACTCCACTTTTCAACTGGGCAATTTAATACAGACAAAAAGATGATCTCAGGGAGGAATCCCAGGTTCTGAGTAGAGCTAACATGGATCAACTGCAACCAACAAGACTCAAACAGTTAATTAGGAATGCTGATATAGTAGAGGACTTTAAAAAAAAAGGAAGACTTATGTAGGGAGAGATCTGGGAATGACATTAGGACTCAGGCAGGGGAATGCCTGGTCTTGAAACATCCACAATCCATTAAGGCCATCTGTCTTATTTATTACCAGCTCTAAGTACATATAGTATAAATATAAACATATCTGGGAAGAATTCCCTCGGTTTTGGCCAATACATTTACTGATATAGGAAACAGTTTATTTCTGGAGTGTGGTCAGTTTCAGTTAAGAGCAGAGAATATAAAGTGACTTTCCATAATTAGTTTTCTGTCTCCCACTTCCAGATACATCCTTTCTGATCTCCTATGTTCAAAATGGGAGGCAGAGAGGGGAAAAAAACCCAACATACAACCCTGACTGTTACATAAGCAGGCATTTGTGATTTTTACCATGATTATAGAGTTATTTTCATAACCTAAGTAGGGTTTTTATATAACTGATTTCAGTAAGTGGTTACATCAGTCATTGCTGGGTTTTATGCCTTTTCTATAAAAGCACTGACCAGGTTTTAAGAGCATATTGTCCAGTATAATGTGCAACAGTGGTAAGTGCCAAAATTTTCAGGCAGTAGCTGTAGCCTGTCCTCCTCATTTTGACTGATCCCTGGGAGAGGTTCCAGAGGGCTGGTATTTTTTGCTCAGCTAATATTAGGCTTAAAATGCTCTGATTTAAATAATCTGGGAACAGTGAAGAACTGAAAGAGAAAATGAGGCATCAGTCATTGTGCATCCTCTGAGGGAAACTCATGCTAGTAGAAAAGCAGGGGAGATTGGAGAAGGGTGGAGTGTGGAAGGGACATTTTGCCACTGTCAATCACCCTGTTAATTAGTTTAGGATTAGTCTCTTTTTTTTCCTAATCACAGAAGGTGATTCTTGAAATACTGCCTTTATCAACAACTCTAGTCACTCCATTGTGCTCAGTGCAAACAGATTCATCTGAATATCTTGAAACAGAAAGTTCTTTCCTTTCTCCACTATAATTTTTCACAAGCAGTAACAAACAGGATAGAGAGTATAATGGCCATTAGTGGCGTATGGATGTATTTCAGATCCCTATATTTCCTCAGTCACAGAGCTCCTCCACTCTCTGTTATGTCTCTTTCTCTACATAATAATGGTTTTGAAGATACCATCAAATAAATGCATATGATGAAAAATATAAGAACGTTTTTTACTAAGTTGCAAAACATACAAATCATCTAGACTGCACATGGGATGCCTTATACAACTATCAGATCCAGATGTTAAATGAAATTGATTATGACAGTCCCCTCTACATCTAAAAATTGAGATAAGAGGCAGCAGACTTGAAATTCAGAAAACATACTTTAATCCTGAAATACTAACAGCAGCCCTCCCTGCCCATCCTGAGACAATAATTGATCTTTCCTTGTGGTTCTTATCATTCATGCAGTACAGATACCTTTACAAAATGTTTACAAAATAACCCACAAACACAATGTTAGAACATATGGAATAACTTTTTTTGTAAATTAATGTGTTAGGACTCCCATTCCATTTAATCATTAATGTATCACATGCTTTTCTGAGCCATTATCCCCGTTATCACACTGTCAAGATATTGGAGGAAGATGTGACCTCCTCTGTGCCAGCTCTGAACGTAGCTCAATATTGAGGGCTATAGTTTTCTGGTTGTGTGGACCAGTCCAGAATATGTGAGTCCTCCTAGATTCTTCCTGTATAAAAGTGCTCAAATTTACCTTTGCTCTTGTAGTGCAGACTGTTACAGTCTGCATGATATTTGTCACGGTGGTATCCAAATGGTCTTTCAGTTAATGTCTGCTATGTAAATGCATACTCCATTTAACCTGCTAAATGTGCTCTCCACTGCATTACTGAAACTGCTTTGTATTTAACCTAACCTTCTTTTTCCAAGGCATATAAAGCCAAAGTCAGTCCTCCAGCATAATTGTTGGCACTAACACCTCATTGATAACAACAATGCTAAGAGGAAAATGAGTTCCTATTTGTCCCAGCCTATAAATGCCAGGCTTCCTCAATACCCTGGCATTACACATCTTGCCTCTGCTTTCCACATGGGTGTTAATGAACCCACAGTTAAGACCACATGCCTTGCAGACCCACGGCGAAGTACCTTTTGCCTCTGATGCTTTTGGTTCATCCTTCCTCAGGGCAAATCCTGGCCATACATACGACAACCAAAAAGTTTAATTTCACTGACTGTAAATTAGATATTCCTTATTCCATCCAGCCATCCGCTTGCTGTGAACCATGATAAGATCCCATTGCAATCTTCCAGCGGTGGACTGGCCAGTACCAAGCTGATTATGCACTTATCTGTGCTAGTCTGGTTTATCTACTTCCAGCAGTGCACACCCATCAACTTGTGCACCAGTGTAATCACCTTCATTTGGAACTGGGACAAGGTTCCTCTAACAGTTTCAGGAAAATCTGATCCTTCACCTGGGGGCTCTGCTTCCACTGCTGATACCCAAAATGGTATGATCCCATTCTCTAACTTTGCTCTTATCCCTGACATGTACCACTGCATGTAGTGGAATTGCACAGCCGTTGCACTATTCTTGACGCATGTCCAGTTTGATCTGAATATGCCATACTTGTCCTTCAGGCTTAGCAAGCCCACAGGGATCTGTTCCCTACTTCATTTTGAAAACAGGACATTTCATCTAAGGTTTGGATTTCCACTTGTGATGCAAAGCAGACCCAAATCACCTCTGTGCTGGAATTGTGAAGAAAAAGTAAGGTGTCCCCACAAAATCCACAAGTCAGTTCTTAAGCGTGATACTTTCTGACAATGGCACATCTGCAGCATGCACCCACAAATCTTAGTGCTGAGCATACAGACACAGAATAAAAGTGTAGGAATAGGTATCTGAGGCGCATAATATCTAGAGCAAGGCACTATATAAAACCGAGGGCAGGTCCTGGGCTCATCTGAGCAGGATATGGGTACTCACACCTGTGAGTCAGTGTGAAGCCTTTGATATGTTCTGTAAATGAACATGAAGCCTTTGATATGTTCTGTAAATCTTCCCCTGCCTTAAGCCTGTAGAAATGGTTGGAAAAATTTTCTGACATGTCATCTCTCTGATATATCTACAAAAAATCCATGTTTATACCAGAAGTTATTTTGAGCATATTGCCATTTTCCCACTACTCAGTCAAATGAGCAAAGGATGCTCGCAATACTGACAGAAAGCTGAACACATGAGAACTCAAGCTGCTAGAAGTTGATCCATTAATCAGAAATTTGCCTTCTATATGCTGACTAGCAACTGTGAAATAAAAAAGCAAAGACATCACACATGCAAATCATATCTGACCTTTAAAGTTCATAAAGCATTGTAAAAATGACAGAGAAAAGATTTTATCGAAGACTTTTGCTTAGTAGAGATTCCTCTCCTTTTCGTTGTTGTTGGTGATAAAGCTGAGTCCTTAGACATCAAAAGGTACTCCAGTGCTATCTTACTTTGATAAGTCACTGACTTTCAAACAGCCACCCTGAGTGCCTCAGAGGAAGAGATATTTAAAGTTCTAGGTGTTAAAAGAATGGCATTTCTGAAAAATGGTGATTTTAGGCATCATAGTCTAGTATGACAGTATGCTAACCAACTCATATGTCAACAACAGCAACAAAAAATCAGATTTTTAAAAATATCTCATTGTGATAGCATGCAGCATATAGGCAGATGTTTATATCTGGAACAATTCTGTGAATTACAAAGCTATAGCCAGTCTAGCCTTTTAGGAGGTACACCTTCTCATATGCCATGTGGGAGAAAGAGTTTTGCTCTTAAGAACACATTCATTCATTATCTTCATTATCCTTTAGGCAATGCTTTCTATATTGCAAAATTATTACCCCTCTGCAAACAAACAGCACAGCAATCTGATCCCAAAACATAACCTAGCTGCCAATTTTAAAGCACTCCGAGCAATAACAACACATGGTATAATAACCTTTCCTGGAATTTATTTTTAAAAATGATCTTTGCTTTCCATAGTTTTTTGTCTTGCAGGGGAAAAAAAAAAAAAAAGAAAAACTCAGAAGTAACCACAATGTCAGTGAGAGTAAAAAGCCCTGATTAATTATAACTATTGTCAGGAGCAAACTATATTGAACAACAACCACAACTGCACTTTTTAGGGATCGTGACTCATTCTTGAAATTGTGTCCCAAAGGAGCACAACAGAGACCAAGTCTGACTGCAGAGTGTGTGAACATGCAGTTGTGGGAACAGAATTCAAAGCTCAGCATAGCCCCTGAAATCAATGCGGTTGCACCAGAGTAACTGAGAGCAGAATGTACTATATGTTTCATATTGGAAGTCCTGTCATGAGTCAGGCAAGGAAGAAATATATAGCACAAAATGTACCGCAAATAATAGGAACTAGCCATTTTCTCCCATGAAAATCTTGAAAACTTTGCATTCTGTAAAGAAAAAGCTTAATTTTAAAATGTTGCGACTGTTGTACAAGGCATCACTGAAACTGTGTAACTGTTTGTTAAAACCTGTTTTTCTTTTATTGTAATTGGTTTGCTTTTATTATAGCAGGAGCTAAAGGCTCCAGCAAGGGCTGAACAAAAGTTGGAATTTCCATCCACTTTGGGACAAGAAGTCAAAATGTCAACACGCACTGTGGAACAGAATGTTCTGAAAAACATGGATTCAGAAACAATTGAACATTTCATCTTTTCCCAGCTGAGCACAAAAGATGCATATTTCTGCAATGTTACGCTGCCTGATGGGGTTTGGAGGTTGAATCGCCTATTGTGTCATTCTGTCCTCGGTGAGTAAGACTGCGGGCTCAGGCCACGTCTCCAGCACCACATTGCAGCCGTAGGGATGGCGGCGAGAGGAGTCAGCGCATTGTACCCGTGCAGGTAGAGTTTAATCCAGGATTTAAACCACAGGAGAGGAGGCTAGAACTACAAACCCAATTATACAATACAGTGTTTTTACAGAAACCAGGTTCCTACTGAATCTAGTTAAAACAAAACATCTTGGCTCAAAGAAAAGCCACAGAGCCATTTTTTCCCATAGAAAGTAATTCTGACCCAGAACAGCCAGGTTGCTGTTTTACTTTTTGTCCAACGTTGCTCTGATGATGTTAGAGGCCATACAAACTAGTGTAGTTTTAGACAAATCAGATATTGCTGTCTCCATATCACGAACCCAGCACTGATGCACCATTAGCAGATATTTTTCTCCCTCTCACAGTGCTCTCTCTACACTAATAAACTGAACAAACTCAGACTAGGCTCCTCCAGCTTGGTTTTGGCCTGCGCTGTCTAAGCACTGTCTCTGGGCGTGGTTTGGGAGACTGGTGCCAGTAAGCAGTATGGTTGAGATCACTCTGTTTTGGAGGAAAACAGATACATGTGGGGTCCATATACAGACAGACCTTACTACACATTTTTTCCCAATGGGTTCTGTCCATGATACATTTTATTTGCTTAGATAAATATCACCAGATGGTAACAGAAACGTGTGCCTATGCGGTAACCAGAATGGACAGTGGGTGTAGGCTGATAGGAATCTTTTTTTGCCTCATCACTTTTAGCCCAAATCCTGCTTACTCATTCTTACTCAGCACTGCCCGACTGCTTGTGCAGGGACATGAGAAGGGAAGGAGCAGGCACTAAGTGCCAGAGAGCAGGGAAAGA
>NW_010529781.1:28660-34109 GCF_000687285.1 Phaethon lepturus
GTGTTGGCTTAAAATGTTTGCAAATCTCTGGCCTGAGGTTCAGATCCGTAGTAGCCATACCTAACTTCAGGTACTTAACCAAAGGGGTTTTTTTGAGTTGTCATTGCTGGATCCCAACTCTGCCTTCCATGAGGAGAAGTGGACATCTCATGAGAGCACGGACCACAGTGCAGGACTACAAAGTTCTCAATTTGGGGACTTCAGTAAGTGCTGGAGGTTTCATGGTCAGGCTGGAGGAGCCATTTCACAGGTGGCTTGTGCAAGAACACACAGAAATCCTGTGGGAGAGCTGCAAGGCAGTCCAAAAAAGCTGATGCCAGCACAAATGATTTAACCGTAAGAACGTATTTATCCTCTGATAGAGGCTTGCCTTATTAATGCAGTCATTTCTCTGAACAACTTATAATTGAACAAGGTACCTGGAAATGAATATGAAGTATTGAAGTTACAGAACAGAGTGTGTGTGTACTTAAGAATTGAAAGGAGAAATTCTAGCTGAAAAATTAAACCTTAAACCTTCTTCTTTTAGTGAAATTAAAGCGTTGTTTAGAACTGCCTGCCTTCTGCTTTTGTTATCAAAAGGTACATCAGATGGTGAAGTGCAATTAAAATCCAGTGGACCCAATTTTGCAGCTAATAACAATTTGCATAAATTGAGTTCATTGCAGTAATACTGATTTTCAGCACCTAAGGATCTGCCTCTTAGTTTTACCTTCATTCTTTTTAAGTTTTACACTCCTGTGGCAGAAAGGGAGAAGAGGCAGAAAGAAGTCAGTATGAAAGAGAAAAGATGTATGTCTTCAATACCTTACAAAAGTGAAGGTAGCCATAGGGAAAATGGAAGCTTTAATCCAGACTAACCCCAATAGATGTAGGAATATATGTTTTTGTTTTGCTTGGGTGTTATTTTGGTTTGTGTCTCTAGTTATGTAAAAAAGACAAAACTACCCATCAGAATTTTGTCTTGAACAGTCTGCTAAACAGGTATTTTTATCTGTGTAGAAACACATGATTTTGAGGTAGGCTTATTGAGAAAATTACAAAAAGCTTGTTTCTCATTAAAGGAAAGGATGACTCTTCCTTCAGTTATCATTACTGTAAGTTGGTGCCATCCATTTAAAAAGTAAATACAGCTCGAAGTAAATTGACCTGCACTTTAACATATGGGTCCTCCTTAGGGTCACATAAATGAAGTAAACTGAATGTGAGCATGTACCCAAGGGACTGGGAGAATGCATATAGTACTTATTATGTGTAGTACTTAATTTGTTCTGGTCCATTTATAATAAATATCTTTAGAGAAAATGCAGTCTTAATATCCATATTTTGGTCATCAAACACTTGCTAAATGATGCTTTTGTGATACTTTATCAGTTGAAAAGGATAATATTTGATATTATCAAATGACAGCTGCACTGACTGTGTTTTGCCTCCTTTCGAAATGGTAATGGTTGTGCAAAACAGCTTTGATACAGAGCATATTGATGAAGCGTTTGGGATAGCTTTCACTGATTTAAAACAATGTTTTATTAATAGTTGGCTGCATCTGCAGAGCAAAAATGTGTCCCATGTAAAAATCAAAACAGATGAGCCTGCCTTTGGAGTCATGGGGAAGTTACAATACCCCATTCCTCCTCTCTTAACAATTTTCCAGGGACAACAATGTCAAGAGACGCAGCTGCCACCTTGCCTGGCTGTGTTCTCGCTCCAGCCGGGCGGCGGGCGGCCCTCTGCAGAGCTGCCAGGGCTGGGGATGCTTCTTCAGAAGCAGCAAAAGGGGAAAGAAAGGCACGGTAGGACCGAAGGAGAGTGTGGGGTTGCTTCAGAGGCCGCAGAACAGCTGCCCAGGCCCCTTAATACCCATAAAGAAGCAATTGCTGAAGATGCTGAGTGCATTTTGCAGTACGTAAGAAAATCTTCAGTGGGATTTCGTGGGCAAGTGAGGCTTGTTTCTGCCTGTAATGGTTGCTGCTTATGATCTGCACCCACACTGGATTCAGCAAGGATGTGGGGGGAGAAAGGATGTGAAGATTAGAAAAGGAAGGAAACGGTTATTTTGCAAACAGTGAATTTTAAATATATAATATCTGTATAATAATTTGATCACTCAGAGAAAATAATAAACCTTTTACTGGAACCACTGTCCTAAAACTATTCACAGACATTGAACAAAGAAAGGGGAGTGAGAAAGAGGGGGAAAAAAAAAAGCAAGCCGTTGCTTGCTACTACCATCTAGTGGTAAAAAAGAAATAAAGGACATGTCTGCAGGAATATGTGGGAGGGATGAGACTGGTGAACTGAATGAAGAAAACAGAGAATTGTTATCTGGCAGCCACTTTCTCCCTCCAACTGCAAACACAGACATGATCCATCACTCTGCTACACCCACACCCTGCTCCTTATGGAAAGTAAGCACAAAACCAGAGCCTCGAATAGAAATGGTCAGTCAGGGAAACATATTCCTCTTCACCTCAGAGAAACATATTCCTTTTGATCTCAGAATTCCCATCTTTGCTTGATGTGAGTATATGATTTCAGATCTTCCAGCCATGGCCATCTTTGCATCCATAAATATACAGTAGCTCACAAAATAGGACTTGAGTTTTCTCTGTTAACAGCAAGAAAATAGTAGGTCGTGTACATGACTGAGTGCTGCTGCTCTCCTGAGAGTTGTACTTGGTGGAGGTAGGGAGTTTAGTGTGATGGCCTCAGCCCCTGGTCTGTCTGCTGAGGGAAGCCCTGCCACGCTGCCCACAGGACGCTCTCCCCTCCTTGCCAAATTGCCATCTGGCCTTGGGAGCAGAGCCTCTGTGCCTTGCTGGGATTCCCTGACAGAGGCTGGATGCTCCCTCATGGGAGAGAACCAGGACTCCACCTGCACCTTACTAGGTCCTTGGAAATTGCCAGTGTACTAGGCAAACTTTTACCTCCCAGGAAAACAAGTTTATCTGTCTGAAACACAAAGCTAAAATCATTTAGAATCACATCGCTTCCCAACCTGGTGGGAAGGTGTCCCGATTCCTCCAAGCTGCCTCTGTCCCCATTGCAGCCTGCTCTCCCTCCATCAGTGATAAGCCTAATGCTTTTTAGCTTGTGGGAATCTCAACAGAAAATTCAGTAGTAGACTTATGTGTCTACAGGTGTATAGTGCAAAGAAGTTTTAGGAGGACAGTATACAAACCAAGAACAGGTTTTTAATTTTTAAGATAATAGTGGACAAGAATAATTAGTTGTTATATGTTGGAAGGCAGAAAAGTGTCATTGTCCCCCAATGACTTGAACTGAAGTCAGCTGCTGCTATCCCACATTTCAATAGGGTTCCTGATGCATATGTATGAATCTTTGTAGCTTCCTGCAAGCTTCAGTAATTATTTCATCAAAGCATCAACTTCAGTGTCAGGTATAATTGGAATCATGCATACCACACCTCCAGCCACTGGTGTGTTGGGTGTCCTTGGATTGCCTCTTCCTCTGCTTGAACCAGAACAGTTTCACATGTAGCTGACTGCAATGCACACACCTATAAAACATGCCTTTTCCTTCCAGGCATCTCTGAACGTAATCAAAAGTTTATGTACCTAAGTTCAGAGCATATTGGTACTGTTTGGGCAAGACTGATTTCAGCCTTAAAGTAAATGCCTAAAACAAATTAGAGGAATTAAGTACCAAAAGTACAAACCCTACTCCTCCAAGGGAAATAAAATCAAAACCAAACAAAAAAATCAACCCTGAAAGACACGCTTTATTTTAAACTTAATGTTTCAAACTTAAAGTCGATGCCTAAAATAGATCAACCAATGACTAAAAGTGCTTCTCTCCATTGACTGTAGCAGAAGCTGAGAAAGACCAACTCCAGTGCAAGATATGAAAGCTAAAGCGGGTAAGTTCAGCGTTGGCATTAGGTGGGCATGAGTTTTCACTCCTGACTGGACAGGGAAAAACAGGGAGAATAGGACAAGGGAGAAGGTCCTGCTTGACCATTGTCGTGGGAAAGCAGCAGTTAGCCATCAGCTGATTCTAGAAGAAAAACTTAAGGTATAAAATCCTGCCCTGAAAACAGCACCATAGGCAGGTTGGATCTCTCTTAGACTGTGATATGAGATCACTGGAAAGCTCATCAGTGTTTTACCACTGCCACTGAAACAAGTTCTGGCCCTTCTATCAGTAGCATCAAATTCCACCAAGTTACGGGGACAACTCTGTCCCACGTCCCAGGTGGCACTCAAGCATTATTTTTTTGCAAAAAGCTGTAGCAGTGACAATGATAAATAATTAATGATCTGTCTCCTTTCCATCTCCCCAGTTGCATTTCCTACAGTCATTTATTAGAATGATGCTGTCTCACATTTATTCAAGTATCTATTGCTGAGAGACTTGAGAAAATAGAAAAATAATTATTCTTCATCAGGATGCAGCTGCATTTATAGAAACATTTGTTATATTTATAGAAGTGTTATCTACTTAAACACTTATACATGTAAGTTTATATGCTAAAGAGATTCTGTACTAATATCGTTAAAGGAAATAAGGAACTTTAAATAAAAATAACATGCATATTTGTATCATAATAATTTAGTTCGGATAGAAGTTGCTTTTGTCATTGCACTTATTTAATTAATCTATTTATACATTTGTTAATTTCAAGTATTACTTTAGATATTGTTTCATTGGCTAGATGGGTACATTTTGTATCATCCTTTGTACTCATAATTGTACTTCACTCTCCTCATGAAATACTTAGAAATGTATCCCTCCTTCACAAGAGAGTCACAAATGCCTTGTTTCTGACCAAAATGTTTAGATTCAATTTTCCACCTCCCACATATGATTAAAACAAAAAATAATGAATTATATCAAGATCCCCTAATTATTCTGTTTAGGCAGTTGGCATCCTGATGACTCAGTTAAAAGGGGCTTTTGCATTTTGTTTGCAAAAATATTAAGCCTGCATGTCAGGATTTAATCCTGTGAAGATGGCATATTTTTTTCTCTGTTTTCCCTTACTGCATCAATGACACATTTATTTTTTTTTAACCCTGGTTTCATGAGAAATAAGGTTAATAATACTGTGTTATCTCACTGTCCTCCACTTCCTCTTCTCCCCCTTGTCTGTTTTTAGCCAATTTAGGCAGATACTTCAAAGATTACGAAGTTTTACAAATTTTGTAATAATATCAGGGACAGACTAGAAGAGACTGGCTCTATGAATGCTCCTTCTGAGTGAAAAGAACGGAGGATTTGATCATGACTTAGTTCTGGCTAACAGCAGCCACCCGGAAAGCCAGCTTGGGCAGTCAGGATGTCCATAGTCCTGTGCTCTCTTACATGTATTGCCTCTTGCTTAGCCAGTAAGCCCCTGAGAGATGTATGGGCAGATGGGGGTGCCGTGGTGTGGGAGCACTGGGAACAAAGCAGGAAGCAGTATCACAGAATCACAGAATCATTAAGG
>NW_010529782.1:0-3054 GCF_000687285.1 Phaethon lepturus
ACACTCCAGGAACCTCCCAGATTGTTTCCTGCAAGTGGGAGGGCTGGATCCACAGTGGAGAACCATGAAAAATGAAAACTGGAGCAGGAACACAGCAATTCCGATCGCAGTGGCACTGAATCTGCTCGACAAACAAGAATAGGAAGGAATTTAAAGAGACTTAAGAAATTTGGAAAGTAGTCAACATGAGTTCTTTGTATTTGGCCTAGCCCTCTACTCCCATGAAAATGTGTAAGGTTAACAAGTGAGGGGATTAGACTGCAGCAGGTCAAATGTCAGTAGAAAAGGAGAGAAAATCCAACCAAAACCATGTGAATGTTGTCAGAGACATGTGAATGGTTAATATTTTTAAGGTATTATGAGTACCCAGTTCATGTGGAAGAGCTATGCACATGCATTCTTAGGGATGTAAAGTGGATATCAAGTACTGTTTATGGAAGTTGCTGTTCTTCCTGGTGCATAACGAGGAAACCACTGTAAAACTCACCACCCAGAATGCAGAACCTCATTGCTTGTATGTACCTGTTTAGAAAAAGAGGGTGGAAGGCATGGATTGCTTCACCTATTGGACCACTGAGAAGTGCTTGCATATTCTGTGTTGGAAAGTGGTATATAATCTTCCAGATTAAAAATTTAGATGTGCTAGATTTATGTACAATTGAAAGGTGGGAGAGAGAGAACTCATAACCCAGAAAAAGAAATGTGGTCTCCTATAGTGTGCAATTAAGACTAAAAATGTAATAAATTAAAAAATGGAACTGCTGTTACATGGATAAGGATACTCCTCAAATTGCTTTGGACATCTAGGAAGTAATGTCAAACCTCATACTGCAGAATTAGTAATATATAACAAACACTAGATCAGAAGCATCTCATTTCATTCTGGTGAAGGACTGTACTTGTGTCCTTTTCAGCCCCTGGCAACGGCCGCTGTCAGAGGTGGCATGTGGGATTAGGTGTGCCGTATCTTGATGCAGAATAACAGTTTCTGTCTTCCTAGGTCAGGTGGGAACGAAGGTCATTCCTACATCCTTCTTCAGTGTTGTTCAGATACAGCGAATAATTCCTGCATGGTGAGAATGTTTTGCCTGCAGATTAGGTGTGTAAGGGAAATGGGAGATGCTCTGTCAAATAGGCAGCGGACGCACACGGAAGAAAACACTATGGAAAGTGAGGAGCACCGAGAGCTGCGCTGTTGAGGAAGGGATTATTTGTCCAAGTAGATACCTTAATTTTTTTTTTTTGGTAACTTTTACACATTCCCTTCACCTTGTTTGTTCCTTAGCAATAAAACATTTTCCCTATTTTACATGCAGCCATCACAGTTTTAACCAAAAAAGACTAGACTCATTAAATCTTTCTGACATGACTTTCTGAGTTGTGTGAGATACAACTTCATCAATTTTCATTGTACCTGTGATATATCTATACTCCTTATACGTTTAGCATCTACTTTGCCCTGAGATTTTTCAGTGCATGGTACTGAATTAATCTTCTGGCTTGTACAGTCACAATCATGAAAATTAATTAATTAGTGACAGAACAAGGGGCAATGATTTTAAACTGAAAGAGGGTAGGTTTAGATTGGACATAAGGAAGAATTTTTTTTTTTTATGAGGGGGGTGGTGAGACACTGGAACAGTGTTATCCAGAGAAGTTCTGGATGCCCTATCCCTGGAAGCGTTCAAAGTCAGGTGGGATGGGACTTTGAGCAGCATGATCTAATGAAAGGGTTCCTTCCCATGGCAGGGGGTTTGGATGAGATGATATTTAAAGGTCCTTTTGTGGTGGTGCATTTCTCTGTCCCTCTCTTCCCCCCTTGCTCAATATGCCTTGGAGCAGCGAGTTTGGCAGTTAAGGGTCCCTTGACTGTACCAAGCACTCTTGCATAGATGGGAGTAACTCATCATCCCCAGGCAGTCTTGGAACATACTTTATCTAGCTGTGACTCAGGTGGATCAGTACCAACATCACTAGGATATCGAGAATTCTAGCAATTACCAACAAATTATTTGTGGCAAGGATGGAAATTTACTGATGCCCAAAGTCAATCATCTCCCAGTCCTATAAAGAGTGGTCCCAAGTGAGATCCTTTGAGCTCTCCTGGACCACAGTGGGCTGCGACCAGTGCCTCCTTCTGTGTGGGATGCCTCTCAGAGCCCGTGAACCCTCAAGTTCGTGATCAACTCAGAGGTTCGGCTGATCACCCACTGAGCAACGCAAAGCATTCCATGTGAGTATTCGACTGAATTTGAGGGGGATATTTGAAGGTACATTTGTACATATCTATCTCTTTTCTCTATATCTCTTTATGTGTCTGGTCTTAGTATGTTGCTATGATTTAATACTGTGATTTATCTCAATTATCATTAGTCTTAGTAAGTTTATGTCAATTATGTTACTAAGTTTTATATGATTAGATTTTGTGAGTTATCTCAATAGTGTTAGTGAATTCGATTACTGTTATTTGAAAGTTACACTAAGCACTACACCAGAATCCCTGATACCCTATTCCTTTAGTCATAAACCATTGACCAAGTCTGGGACTAGGTGTGGATTCAGCCGCACCAAGACTCCTCTCTGAGAAGGAGTTTAGAAAGCAAGGGGGTCCACTCTGAACCTCGTGACTCAACGGGAGGGCATTCCTTTACTTTCCTTACCTAATCTTAGTCATAAACCATTGACCAAGTCTGGGACTAGGGGTGGATTTCAGTCCACCCTGAACCTTGTGGCTCGATGGGAGAGTCTCCCCTACTTTCTCTCCTCAATATACATATAAGCTACATTAACCTGATTTGATCCACGAGAAAATAATTCCAATCTAATTGTAACTTGATTTCTCTTTGTACACCTTTTCCTGTTAAGTGAGTAACAGAGTGAACCTTGCCATCTAATTCTGTTAACTCATACCTTCTACAAATCTATATTAAAATCATTCGCTTTCTCATTTCTTTGGTGGTGACTCTTTAGGCGGCCCAGTCACTCATTCGTGACACCCTTTCAGCCCAAACCTTTCCATGATTCTATGAAAATTAAAGTCCCGTGCTGTTGTGT
>NW_010529782.1:3106-3533 GCF_000687285.1 Phaethon lepturus
GCAGACCCTGGTGTGGGTGTTAACTGTGGCAATGGCAGTGATGATGCCATCAATGATGACTATGTGGCAAACAACTGAAACTGCCACAATGCTTGTTTATTAGTCATAAATAAAATAGTATGTCATACAGAAAAGGAGAAGCTTGTGTATATTGGAGCTGAAGGAACATCTCCTTCCATTACTGATGGGTGTCTTAAGCAACAACTTCACAGGACCTTATGCAAGTTCAAAATATTTCATTGTTTGGCCTGTGTTTAAATACACTTTTTGTGAGGCACTTGGTATTTGCTGATTTCTGGCACTACTGAGATGGTCTGTACCATATGTTATTTCTATGAGATTAGGAGAAAGGTTTACTCTGCTGCTTTCTTAAAATTGGCTATTTCCCCACAGTGGCAGGAAAGAACATGTCAGGGGTGAAAAAGAG
>NW_010529782.1:3555-5805 GCF_000687285.1 Phaethon lepturus
CTCATTTGTTATGAAAAGCTTTCTTGTAAGTATATTTAAATTTATATGATGCTTTGCAACACGGTAAAATAGGGAATAAATAGTTGTTCTTCCTGTGCTATCGGCCTTTGGGGAAAAGTACTGTGCTTTAACGACCTACAACTCACAAACCCAAGTAGACTCAAGTTAATAAAGGACAAAAAATACATGAGGTTTCTCTTTTTGGTGTTGTTTGGCAGCAGAAAAAAAATGATATAAATATTTGTGTTCCGTTGACAGGTTTAGTCAAAAGCCCAAGGGACAAGCTTTCAGATTGCACAGCATTACGGAAGATAAAACCAGACAGATATGGAACACAAACTCTTCTACAGACAATGAGAGACCCAGCCACATTTTGACTATATCCCAAAAATCTGGTTAGTGCAGATATGTGTGAAGCAGTCTACAGACATCTTATAAAGGACAGATGTAATGAGAAAGGATAGTCCTACAGTTACCTTTCTAGCTTGAACAGTATTTCTGCCAGTGCTGCTTAATACTATCTTCAGATACTGTCAGTATCTTGTAGCTATATGGGATCCTTTTTGGTCCTAAAAAGAATGACAGAGGGAGCAAGCAGGAAGTGGTCTGTATGGCAGAGCATGAAATTTGGTGCTGCATAGTTAGTCGCTTGAGGTGAGCTGCTCCAGAACTGGTCTGACCCGCAGTGGAGCAGCACATCTTGGCACACAGGGAGTTTCCTGAGGCAAGGAGACACCAGGGCAGCGGAGAGACCCACCAGGAGCCAGCAGCTTTCCGTAGGAGATGCTGATGAGGTCTGGGAACTTCCAAAGCAACGGTGGCCCATGTGCACGCCTATAAAAAGCAGCCTGGGGAGTGCGAGTGACCAAGAGAGCTGCCAACAGAGCATGGCGTCCAGTTTGCATAGAAGGGCATGCAGGGAGGATGTAGTGGCCCCATCAGCTCAACAGGTGAGTTCAATTGCCAGTCATCACCCTCTCAGAAGGAGCTTAGCTATGGTAGCCACCTCGTGGAAAACCATGTCCTCTGCACTCGCCAGAATGGTTGTGGCAACGCAGACAGAGATCCCAGGGAAACATGCATCCATCCAGGTCTCAGGCTGCAGCGAGTGCCAGAGCCTCTCACTGGTAACCGATGACAGTAGCGAGTGCAGCTGTGTAAGCTGTGACCAGGTGGATGATCTGCTCAGCCTGGTGGCAGAGCTATGAGAGGAGATAGAAAGGTTAAGGAGCATCAGGGAGTGGGAGAAAGAGATTGACTTGAGGAACCGCGCTCTGCCCTCTATGAGAAACAGGAACATCCACCAGAAAAAAAAAAGATCATGGGGTCCTGTATCCTCCCCTTGCCAGGCTGAAGGCAGTAGTTTAAAGTGAAGGAGTGGATGGAGGCAAGTCCATGCTCAGGGTGGCAGGCAAACCACCTCCTTGCTCACCTGGCCAGGAGGACCTTGGGAACTGCCGATCAGCCCCACCTCTGTGCCTGGGAAGATCATGGAACAGATCCTCCTAGACACTGTGCTAAGGCACATGAAGGACAAGGAGGTGATTCAAGAGAGTCAGCATGGCTTCACCAAGGGCAAGTCTTGCCTGACCAACCTAGTGGCCTTCTATGATGGAGTGACCACATCAGCGGACAAGGGAAGAGCTACCGATGTTGTCTATCTGGATTTCTGTAAGGCCTTTGACACGGTCCCCCACAACATCCTTCTCTCTCAATTGGTGAGATACACATATGAATTTGATGGATGGACTGTTCAGTGGAAGAGGAATTTGTTGGATGGTCGCATCCAGAGGGTAGTGGTCAATGGCTCAATATCCAGATGGAGATCGGTAACGAGTGGTGTCCGTACTGGGACTATTATTCTTTAATATCTTCATCAGTGACATAGTGGGATCGAGTGCACCCTCAGCAAGTTTGCAGATGACACCAAGCTGAGTGGTGCGGTTGACACGCCTGAGGGACGGGATGCCATCCAGAGGGACCTGGACAAGCTCGAGGAATGGGCCCCTGTGAACCTCATGAGGTTCAACAAGGCCAAGTGCAGGGTCCTGCACATGGGTCGGGGCAACCCCTGCTATCAGTACAGGCTGGGGGATGAAGGGATTGAGAGCAGCCCTGCTGAGGAGGTCTTGGGGGTCCCAGTGGAAGAAAAGCTGGACATGAGCCGGCAATGTGCACTTGCAGCCCAGAAGGCCAACCGTATCCTGGGCTGCCCCCAAAGCCGCGGAGCAACCAGAGCGAGGGGGGGAT
>NW_010529782.1:5857-15238 GCF_000687285.1 Phaethon lepturus
TCGGCACAGGAGAGACATGGACCTGCTGGAGCGGGGCCAGAGGAGGCCCCAGCAACGCTCCGAGGGCTGGAACAGCTCTGCTGGGAGGACAGGCTGGGAGAGCTGGGGGGGTCAGCCTGGGGCAGAGAAGGCTCCGGGGAGACCTTAGTGCAGCCTTCCAGTACTTAAAGGAGCTTATAAGAGAGATGGGGACAGACTTTTTAGCAGGGCCTGTTATCTATTCATGCTGTAACTTCTTTGAGGCAAGCATTTTCTCTTGCTATATGAATATACAGTGCTTTACATAATGGAGCTTAATCTAAGTTCCTTTAAGGTATCTCTGTATAATAATAATGATTTAAAAAATTACTTAAATAGTATTTGGAAAAGATAAAATAAGTGCAGTGATTTACTTTTTTCTTCATAGGAAATGAAGTTTAGAAATATTTGGAACTGAATAGCAGCACCTATTTAAAAGTGATGAAATAAACTGCAATATTAAACTTTAGATCTTCATACTGAAAGCTCTTACTACAGTTTATATTTCAGTTGAATGAAAGAAATTATTCTCAATATAAATCATTTGTGGGTATTTTTCCTAAATGTGTACCAGTGTTTTGAATGCCCATCCTGTTAATGAGTGCTTACCACCGAGGCATACACAGGGTTACTCATAAATATGTGCAACACAGCCCTTATATCTATCTTCTCACAATCTGCCTTCTCACAGACAGAAGGATGGATAGTGAATTAATCAGACAATGTACAGGTAACTTGGTAGGAATAAGACAAGGTATGTGAGTCAGACCCTATATATGTGTTTATATGACTATATAGTCACTGCAGGGTAGGATTTACCCCTGGTCCCTTAGCACCCTCAGCACCCAGTCGCACCCCCAGCATCCAGTTGCACCCCCATGGCATGATTCCACTTCTTTTGTGCAACTCACCTTTTTTAGGATGCTGTCCTTCTCAATGGACTAAGGCAACAAGTCTAGTAATTGAAGTAGATGAGATGCAATTTTTCAGAACTGGCATTAAGGGAATTACTCTGTCTTCATGTAGCATAGACACGAGAGTCAACCTTACACTAAATAGTTCAGGTACTTCTGTGATAGCACAAAGTTTGACATCTACTGATTCAGCTTGCTGGGTGCGCTTGCTGTTTATGTGTAGCTGTTACGACAGCTATCCCACTACCTGTCCTTAATTAGGCTGCTTTAAAGGCAATGTGTGCCTATATAAGCTGTGGTCACACAACTTTCTGTAGCATGGTCATAGCCTCTGTCCTGTGGATTGATGAGAAACCCTTCTCAGCAGCTCTGAAATGGTCCCTTCCAGCATGCTTTTCAACAGCAAACACTTCTTTTTTTTAAGGAAGGTTGGAAGCTGAACTCTCTGATTTTTTTTGTAATTTTCTGCAATACAAAAAAACTCCACATAGTGAGGATAAGGGTTCCTGCCATTTACATTCTCTCTCCCTTATATATGAATTTTTACCTTTAAGCTCCTTTGTATAGCTAATAAAAAAGGCAAATACAGGAACAACTTCAGCAGTTCATCTGCAGGCTTGGTGATGTTATGCTTGAACACAGCCTGTAAAAATGGCAGAAGGTGTGCTGAACCATTCAAAGACACCTGCTGTCCTGACTGCTAAAAACAGCCCTGAAGAGCCAAAGACTGTTACGGTTCTTGAGTAGGAAAAATGCTCCTGACTTGGCCTCCTGCTGCCCAACTACATCTGTGCTCTTCAAAAGGCTGGAAGAGAGAGGAAAGTTGACGTGATACAGGAGGCATTGGAGTTCAGAGGATGGGATGGCAATGTGTTAATGACATGACATTTTCACCTTTCTCTTACTGTTTAGATTACAAAATTTGTAGATGCAGGGACTGTTTCTAATGATGCGTCTGTATGGTGTTTAGGAAAATGGGGTCTTATGCAAGACTGACCTTAGCTCATAATGAAAATTAGGGATGACAACTATTGGGGATCTTTTTTGGGCAGCTGAACTTTGGTACTGAATCTAATATATGGATCTCAAATAATGGAGGCTAGAGAAAAGGACTTTGTGGGAAGAGAGAGGAAAAGATAAGGAGCTTCATCAGAAGGAATGATGAAGATCATTGGAACATCAAAGGGAAGCTTCCCTTGTTCAGATGAGCTGGGAGAGCCAGAGGCAACCCTGAATTTTGGGTTGATTCTTAAAAGTGCTGAAATCTATTAAACTCTCATTGTTTTCATATCAGACATTCAGTAAGTCCAGAATTGGACAGGATGAGGGTTATAAAGTGGATTGCAAGGTTAATCTCCTCTAAGTCTTGCATTTTTTGTATTTGTGTTTCATGGAACTGCAAAGCCCAGGAACGAGGGGCTGGTTTTCAGATGACATGAATCAAGTGAACTCCTAATTTGCATCACCTGCCCTACTGATCAGATCCGACTCTTACACACTTTGCTTAGAAATGAGGTATGTCTATTCAGAAATACTTTTAAAAGACATAACTAGTGTTTCCAATTTCTTTATTTTTAAAATGTTGATTTCAGTTCAAGATTTCTTAAGCGGCCTTAATATCCCAGTTTTAAATGTGATGAAAACCACAGTATCCTTAAACAACAGATAAGACATATCTGAGAACAGTGTCTTGTCTTTCAGAGCAGACATTTCTGATGCAAACTGGAAAACTATAGGCATTAAAAACAGCCATGGAAAAAGAGCCGTTATCTTGGTTTGTGAATTGAGCATAATACAAGTCTCGTCAGCAGACAAAGGTGAAATGGCAGCCTGATGGCATGTGTGCAACCTGTTTCCTATTAGCAGAAAAGAATCCTGCATTAGCAAAGAGAGTTACAGTGGCTTCTGCATGTGCCGTGAGCAGTTACTCACTTGTAGAACTGTCGTGGTTTAGCCCCAGCCGGCAACTAAGCACCACGCAGCCGCTCACTCCCCCTCCCGCAGTGGGACGGGGAAGAGAATTGGGAAAAAAAACTCGTGGGTTGAGATAAACACGGTTTAATAGGACAGAAAGAAAGAAGGGAACAACAATGATAATACCAACAAAGGAATGTACAAGAACAAGTGATGCCCAATACAGCAATTGCTCACCACCCCGTGATCGACAGCCTGTCCCCGAGCAGCGATTTCCGCCCCCGGCCAACTCCAGTTTATATACTGGGCATGACGTCGTATGGTAGGGAATATCTCTTTGGCCAGTCTGGGTCAGCTGTCCTGGCCGTGCCCCCCCCCAGCTCCCCGTGCACCCCCACCTGCTCGCTGGCAGCCCAGCACGAGAAGCTGGACTGTCCTTGACTGCTCAGCAACAACCCAAAACATCAGCACGTTATCAACAGTTTCTCACCCCAAATCCAAACCACAGCCTCGCACTGGATTCTGTGAAGAAAACCAGCTCTATCCTGGCTGAAACCAGGACAAGAACATAGATGATGACATTGCAAAGAGTACTGACTTGTTATGTTGGAAGGAAGGAGCAAAGAGATGATTTTGAAAGCCAGTCCACCTGGGAGGGCTGGAAATTCCCACTTCAGCCAAGTGTGGCCAGCCACAGGCAGCAAATGATTCTTGAAACTATCTGCAGTGGTCTTAATATTCTATTCTATTCTATTCTATTCTATTCTATTCTATTCTATTCTATTCTATTCTATTTCTGTTCTGTTCTGTTCTGTTCTGTTCTGTTCTGTTCTGTTCTCTTCACAGTTTTTGTGCCTTACTGGATGCATCATTACCACATTTTGAGTCAAAATACAGCAAAGAATGCTGTTGGTGCATTAGCATTATGACTATATGGAAGCAGTACCGCAGCCTCACGCTAGAGATGTCCAAGAAGGATGATTATCCACAGTCCTTTACTTTGGGTATCCATTTATATCTTTGCAGACATCTATGCAGAATGCAAGTTGAATTGGAACCATGGCACATAACAGTCATTTCTGCAAACGACTGCCTCAAGTATGCTAAAACGGAGAATTGTGACCCTCTTTTGTTTCTTGTGATCCTGCATAAGCACATGACATATTTCTGTCTGTGATCTTCTGGGCGTGCTCACAATGGCAGCGTATATAAAACGATGATGTATGGAAGGACCCTGCTCCAGGAGTTTCCTTTTGGGATAGCCAGCGCAGCAAAGGCAGGACTGAGATCCTGAAATGAAATCCCACATTCCACCTAGGTGTCAAGCAACGATTTATTCCTTGGCACACACTGCAATTGCAAGCATGCTGCCTTACACTACCTTTATCTCTGTATATGTTTCCACATATCTATTTTTAAGGCTGATTAACAAAACTAATAAGGACATGAGGCAATTGGATCATCTACTTTCCAGGAAATTTTGTTAGTTAGGGAAAAAAAAATATTCTGAAATGGGAGGAATAGATCAATACAACTAAATCTCCCAAATTCCTCACTTTAAAATTAACATTTTTTAAAAGGTAAATTTCATGCCTTTACAGATGTACTCTTTTGATAACACTTAAATGTTTTGTTCTGATTTCAGGCTTTAAATACTATTAGTTATGCATTATGGCATCCCAAAAAGTTAAAAAGAAGTAATTTGAAAAAGGAAGTTCAGATATTCTCAAAGCATATTATTATATCTTCACTTTGTTTCAACAAAAAAGATCTTTTTTTTTGCTGATGATGAAATACTGTATTTGGAAGGAAAAATACTCTCCTGAAAAATATCTGTGTGGCTCCAAAAATAATGTGTATTTTCAGATTTTTCTTAGAATGGCTAACGTTATGCAGTTCTTCAGTGTTATTAATGATTGTACTAATAACTGTGTTTGCGAACGGGAACGTAAAAAGTCTTGGATCTGAATGCCTGTAAATAAGAGGAAATGAAGATGGGTGAGGCTGAGGTCCAACCGTAGCTGCAATGCTCAAGGCAGGAGGAGGTTCCAGCCATTCCGTTCTTCTAGCGCCTGCTGAAGTTCACAGGCCATTTGTTTCGGTAGTGTGAGCAACACTACCATTTCCAGCCCATTGCCATTTGCAAACCATAGCATCAGGTATTTGCTTTCTGCTGTGTATGCACATGAGTTTCAGCATTGCCTACTTTAATTAGGTCAGTACTGTGACGTTCCACCTCAGGACTTCATTCAGGAGGTGGGGATCATAAAAAATAATTCTTTCCATATGTGATATATGGTTCAATCACTGTATTCCACTTTGGCTTTTGGCTAGCAGTCTTCACTAGTTTATTGCTCAGGATGATCTCTCCATACAACTTCATTATGTGGGAAGGCAACTTTAGTCCTGCGATGAACAACTCATAAGTTTTCAAGAATAAAGATCATAATTTACTTTCAATTTTAATTTCCCAAAATGTAGAATCAGGATCACATTTATAAATGATATGCCACAGAATATTTCTCCTTTGGTCTGTGACTGCAAACACTCATTAAGGGCAATATGAATATAGATATACTAATTAAAAATAGTCTATACCTTTTCATTGCATGTTATCCAGGAAACTGTAAGGAATAATCAACCTTATTTTCCTCTGAATATGGTTTGCTTTTTCCCTTCCCTGATAAGTCATCAAATAAAACCTTTGGTATTATAGAAAGATACAAAAAAGGGAGGTATCTGTATCATCTAATTAGTTCCAAAGAGCTCTCATGGATGGGTAGAGAAGGCTTAGTCTGAGATGATGGAGAAAGTGATTGCCTTGAGGTGGTCTTGCCATCTCTGCTACACAAAAAATACCTGTTGTGGATGAACTCCTGAACCACTCACAATTTACAGTATTACTTTGAATAAAGCTTTGTTATGCCATGATCCAAAAAAAATCACCTCATGGCCTGAGGTCAAAATAATATCAGGCCTGGGTTTCAGGTTTTTTCTCAAGGTTCTAAGCTCAGACTTCTTCAGGCGTTTTACTCAATGCTGCCCAACTTCCTGAAATAAATTACTAACTCACAGTAATATCAGTACAAATGATGTTAAACGGACGTTTTAAAAATATCAAACTATCATGAACAGTAATGATCAGTGGAGAGTCAGTCAAACAGGAATGTTTCTCATGGGGACCAACACTTTAATATTATTACTGATGATCTCCAAATACTTACAAAACTCTGGTAGATAAAAACTGAGAATGACTTAGACACTGTCAGGCAGTTGTAACTACTGTAGTGAAAAGTCATATACAGTACACTAGATCACCTGCTTAAGCTGTGTCAATTCAGACAATGTGTTTTAATGCAATGAGTTATAAAGTTAAGCTTCTTTGGAACAATGCAAAGAAGCTGCATGTAGAATATAGGAGATTACATCCCAGGATCAACTGCTTGAAATTAAACTTGGAGAAATTCAAATTAGGAATCAGCACTATGTTTTGTGAAGTGAGATTCACCACTAGAATGAGTTATCAAAGCAAGCAGAAGTTTCTTCATCTCAAATGTGAACACCTCTGTAGAATACACACTTCAGACAAACAAAATTCTTCAATGGTGTATGCAAGGTATATTGGATTACCTACTGATTGTTTGTATGGGTTTGAGCTATGAACCTCTAAAATTTTTCCTCACATGATGGCTGTTGTACCTGACTCACTGGGATAAATTGTTGAAATCTGTGGTATGCATATCTGTTGCCCGATTTTGGAATATTTTTTCATTTTTTAAATAAAAACACACATTACATAAAACATTAAAACACTAAAACAACACGCACACTTTTGGAATAATATTAATAATAATAGTAACAACGATAATAATAACAGTAATTATACATTATCATAATATTGCATCATCATAATAATACATCATAATACATAAAATATTAAAATAATATTTTACAACTATGTGAGGAGTAGATAAGCTTGTTAGTTACTGAGTGATTTGTTTTCCATGAAGATGTTTATGGGTAATTTAAGAATGACTCGAGTATTCATTTTACTGAGATTCTTTATGGGAGCCATCTAAGTTTAATGAATCGTTAAAGATGCAAAGAACCACACAATGCAAATTACCCTCGAACTGTCTGGTTCCTCAAGAACTAAGAGTAGGATTCAGATCCAGATTTAGGTATGTAAATGTTATTGTCTACATGTCTAAGCTCTCATTACAGTCACCAGAGGACTAACTGTTACTGCTAAACGCAACTGTTAAAGCTAAGTGATCCAGAGAGCTGTTCTGCTCTTCTTGAAGTTGATATCTACCTTTGGTCAGATGAATCGCATCTTATATATCATTAACTTTTCAAAGAGCACTATATCTAAACCAGGCACTGATTTACAGGGAAGAGCATTAACCATCCTACAAACAGCATCCGGGACAGTGCCTATGCCCAGAGATGGCTGTACCTGTGAATGAGCTGAGCAGTAGAAGCTCACAAGCTGTGATGTGCATTTTGCGTAGCGTCAGGTCAGTCCCTTCCTCTCTGCTCTCTTCACGGCGCTGTTGCACTCTGCTGAATACACAGATAAAGTTGCTGCAAATACCCAGCAAGGGGAAGGGTAAAAACATTTACAGTATGAGACAAGATCCACCTGCTGTTATGGAAGCAGCCCATCTACGGCTATTTTCTTCCTTCTGTAAGGATGTCCCTGGAATTTGGAAGAGCAATCCAGCTCCCTGTCTTTATATTTACCTGCTTTCTTCGTAGAAAGTGATTTCAGTTCTGCTTGAGGCTGCATGCATTTTTACTTGTTCCTTAATGTATCTTCTAGGTACCAAATAATACTCAATTAATGACAGCTATAATGATGCAATAATGACATTGCACTAAAAATTAGTACATGTAAACTATCTAAGAAGAAAGTAACTTTCATTTACAACCTATTGGTCAGATAAACAGCTTAATATGTTTCAGGAAAGGGTGTAAAGAAGGTTGGGTATCTCCAAGCAGTAGGCACGAAAAAGAGGTAGGTTGTTAACATTGCAAGTTCTGAGGGTGAAATGGGGTGAGTAATTTAGGGAACTGTTTTCATCATGTTGGTTGCTCATAGGCACCTGCTTTTGAATATTCACATAGGCATGGATTTACTCCTGGTCTGCTAATGGCACTATTAAGGGCACCATCACAAAATGGGGAAGAAAATGCATCTTTCCTGGTGGCATTCACAGAGCTGAAAATGAGGAGAGTTCATTATGGTCATTTAGCTTAATCTCCTGAATATCACAGGCCATAAACCTTCATCTTCGACTAGTGGGAGGTAGGGTGCTAGACTGAATGGATTAATCTTCGTCTTTGTGGTATTTCATAGCTGGTTCAAAGACAGTTACAATCCCTTAATTACAGCTATCTGCAGTTGGCTTTAGGTAGTTTTTCTGCCCTTTTTCCTGCAGAGAGGTTAATTGTTCCATTTTAGTCTAGCTTTTTCATCTTTTTTCTCATTCTTGTTGTATATACTCTAACAGATTTAGAGCAAATCAGTGTAGTCTTCTGAAAGAGTCTGGCTTCTTGTTTAACTACTCTGATGGTTTCAAAAGTGTCATTCATTATTATCATGTTCCCAGCAATTCGGCATGCAAAGACTTGGCCAGAAAGCAAGTATGATGCCCAGACAGCTAAACTGTGGAATTTTTTTTTGCATTTAAAAGTCCAAATTCATTTTACTTAAGTATAAATTCAGCAGATTATTCATTATTTGTGAAAAGTCAGACACCTAATGGGTACTTGAAAAAAACCTGTATAAGATTGTACATATTTGACAAACTTCAGACAAACTGTATTACTGGCAAATCATTATGAAGTTGCTACATCTTTCTTATCTGTTTAGGTACTAATCTCTTTTAAACAGGAACTGTTGCCACAACTGGGTGCAGCACGTGATACAATGATGCATCAGTTTTGGTGTGAACTTTACATAGTCTAGCAAAGGAAAAAAAAAAAAAAAAAACCACTGTTTATGAGTTTCAGAAATTCAAAATTAGAATTTAGAGTCCCTGAAAGGTTCTTGTGGTTTGAGTTTTGGATGGTGATATGAAAAAAGGATGTTACTGAGTTATGAAGGAAATGAGACCTCAAAATTTGTTGGCTAACTGTGATAGATAGCAAAGCTTTTGCTAATACTCTGCTTACTATTTCTTTATAGTGCTTCACTAACCTGGAAATATCTTTTTCTGCCATATCACTTTTTCATTAGATTGTTCTCTGTGTAGACTTATATTTCTTCCCGTGCTAAGTAGAATCTATCTCAGTTCTTCAGATGTGGCATTTTATTCTCCACAGCTTGGGGATACTTTAACGTTCAGCACAAATGACACAAGGAACTCTTTGACGTATACAGCATGTTACAGCTCTGGGGGTCATTTGCCCCATGCAGCACTGCTGGCATGTGCTGTGCATCTATGCCCATCTGCACATCTATGCAATGCATTTAGATAGCCCAGACTTTCTGTATTATTTTATATAATATATTATTATTTTAATAATA
>NW_010529783.1:0-18246 GCF_000687285.1 Phaethon lepturus
CTTCCAATGTTAGTGATTCTGTGATTCTGTGCATTTTGGGACAAGTTCTTTACACGCGGAGATGAAGTCAACAAAGAACCTTCATCTACCTGGATTTCCCCAGGGACAATGTTCATGTCTACAGGTCAAATATGACAGAGGTGTGATAAACTGCTCTAATAAAAACTGATGGCAGTACACTATGAACAGAAATACAACAAAACAAATAAAAAGTAATTTGTGGAAAAAAATGTAATTCAGTTATGAGACTCATTTTTATAAAGCATTAGAAAGCCAAAATATGAACATGTCAAAGCTGAATAAAATATGAAGAATATGTCCATTGATATCACTTAATCAGAAGCACTAATCAAGGATTGCCAAAACAGTGCACTAAGGGGAGCACTGTTCTTTCTGTATAAGATATACCCCACTTGTCATACAGCACCCTGAACACCTGCTTCTTGCCACTGATGTCTTTGCAACACTGGATTTTTGGTCATGACATTCTTATGCAAAAAAAAAAAAAAATTCAAATGAAAGCAGAACTAAGTGTTGCCATATTTTAGAGAAATATATTTAAGATACCTTCTGGCCCAGTAGATTTTACTTTTTAAGAGAGAAGGAAAAATTCTCACCTAGAAATATTTTCTTAAAAAAGGATTCCAACTAACCAAACTTTGCCTTAGTTTATTGAGTGGAGTGAAAGTGTGCCACATTGACTTCAACTTAATATATATTATGGTATCATAATAATAATGATAATAATCATAACAAATACTTTGAATAATATGTAATAATTTTATGAATCAGACATCTTCTAAGGTATTCAGAGGCAAGTCTGTATAAAGTGACTAAGACTTCATCCATATTTTATGTCTTTGAATAAGAAAAAGAGAAAAAAATTGTAAAAGTGAACAATGTAGCATATATATTAATTTATAGCCCACAGTAACTTTTCATGTCTAAGCTGTAAGCCAGTAACAACAGAAGGCATATTATGGAAATTCAGATGGATTTTTAGCGCTACCAGCATGCCCAATGTCCCTGTAATATTGTTTTTTGTTTACAGTTAATAAGATACATAGAAATCTTCCTTTGTTACTGCAGATAAAGTCCAATGACAGATATTATCAATTTGCACTTCCATACTCTAGCACTCCCTGCTTTGTAGGCAGCTGGGTGATCCTCTGTACCTGTGGATGTCATGATTTTCACCTTCCTCTTGCTCAGGGTTAGAATGTCACTTTTCTCAGTTAATCTTCACCATATGCCTTGTCCTCCTTCTGCTATTACAGTTTTCATTAACTTTTTCAAGTAAGCTACATAAGCAGTTAAAGGCAACAGCTGAATTGGAAAGAAAAAAAGTTACCTCTTATTTCAGCGTTTTAATTAAAACCAGGAGGGGAAAAGAAAGAAATAAAAAAAAGGAAGGGTCTAGTTTAATTCCAGAGAACTCCATAGAGAATGCAGAAACGCAGAAGCAATTTCAAGGGAGTCAGAACATTATTTACCAGGAAGGCAATAGAGTCAGCACAGACAGAAACAGCTTCCAAATGTGACCAGTGAGGCAAGTTAGATCTTAAATAACAATTGTGCCTGGCTGCAGGAAGAGTTTCCAATTCCAAATGTGACTGGTGAGACAAGTTAGATCTTAAACAGCAGTTGTGTCTCTCTGCTTGGATAATAAATCAGTGTTTAAAGGAAACTTGTTTACAAACCTCAGTGTGACAGAATTAATTGTAGTAACATTAGCCTATAATTCTAATCATATATTACAGTGTAATACTACAATATTGTCGTACAAAGACCTGAAGGTTTCCAAAGCTTCAAAGTGGAATCCCTTTTCTACCAGTTCTCACCTGTAGGAAGCAAATGATATTAGACTTCACATCACTTAAACTAATATTTTATTAGGAAGTAGAGTAAACCACAAAAGGAAAATTTGTTAAAAAAGACTGATAATCCGGACAGAAGTAAACTAAAGATTTGAAATGAAAACTGTAACCTGACTCTAGACTCAATGTTAACGGAGGTCCTTTCCGTATCTCCACACTCTAAGTCCACTCAAATATCCCATGTGAAATAGAGTTCCTTCTCCACCATCTTACTTAGTCCAGTGTGCAGCATCAGTTTATTTACTTCATATCTTGAGGGAGGGCAGGAGGGCTTTATCACAGCTCATCTGCATCAAAAACATTTGGGTTCCTCTCAGAAAACTCTCACTCTAAATTTGTGCTACACAAACTACATATTTGGCTCTTGCTAGTCATTGGTTCTTAAATTTTAGAACAGTTTCCCACTCTGAAGAAATGTGCCTGATCTTCATGAGCGCTCCTCTCCTCTTCTCTTCCTTCACCTCTGGAGAACCCAAGGACTGGCACACAGCAGTCAGGGCAAAACAATCAGACTGCTTTCTCTGCTGCCCACTCATGCACCCAGCTTAAATAATAAATTTGGGAACAAGCAAATTAATTTTTCCTATAATCTGCCAAAATGATACAAGTGCATTTGCACTGAGGGAAGAAAATTTCATATTATTGAGAGAATCTCAGTAATATTACTTTAATGTGAGAATAGACACAGACAGTATGAGCTATATACAAGACATTTAGGTACAGAGGGTATTTCTTTGAATTTACAGAGTAACTGTGCTTGCAAAACTGCAGATTTAACTTTTTGTTTAACTGTGAAAAACCAGCATAATATATTCACGTACCCAACCCTTCCATTAGCGTTGTCTATTTTAATAAATTCAATACAATGCGATACAATGCATACTGCAGGCTTGTGCGATTCTGGTTTAATTTTTGGTTTTTTAATTGCAGTACATTTCTGAAAACAGAAACCAGCCAAGACATGACTTTTTTGGAAATTGCTATAGAATAATATGAAGATTAAGAAGATAGTTTGTAAGAGCAAGAATCAGATATAAAATATCAGATATTTAAAAGGGGATCTCTTGTTCCTCCTCCTTTTGTCTTTAATACTGTCTATTATATGACAGTCAAATCACTAAAATATTGAAAAAAAAATATTTGTACTATATTGCAGTATCTGAAAAATGGCATCTTTATTGTTATAATTTTTGTGAATTATGTCACAATGTAAATAATAAATACTGTGATATGCACAAATCCAATTTACAGTGATATGGAGCCTGTAAGAAAGCCAGTTCCAATACACTTAAGGGTTTTAATCAGGGAAGTAGAGAATTTCAACAGACACCCTGTTATTTATTTCTGTGCACATAAGGAATACCCACTGAAAGGACTTGTTCCTCCCAACTCCCCCACCATCTATTTCCACTGTATTGCAGGAGTATTTAATTTCTGGACAACCACTCTTTTTTTAGATCTCTTTTCTGAATAATTTTGCATGTAGAACTCCTCTGAACTGCTTCAGCTTGGAAAGAGCCTGAAGATATTTTAATAAAACCCAAAATTGCAATAACATTAAAAATAGAAAAAAATCCCCACACCACAACAGAAAAAAACCCAGAAAATCTCTACAACTTTATGCATTGTCGAAAGACTCTGTTACTTGCATTAATTACATCCAAGTATTCCTGCATACACCTGCCAGCATGACAATGAGCTAAGAAAGGTTACAAAGGGCATTACAGGCCTACAGTTCACCAAGATGTATTGAGATTATCAGTAATAAAATAGAAATAAGTGAACAATATTAATAAGCATAGAAAACACTTTTTTTTCTGTGGACCTGATCTCTCTCAAAAAGAGACTGGGAACTGTTTCAGGAATGTGATTCTAAGAACAAAACACATTTCTACTGATGTACAACACTAATAGTATTTGGGGGAAAAAAGTTATTTTCTAGAACTCAAACTAGCTTGAAGTTTAGTTACCTAGAATAACATATTCCCATGTGCTCATTAGGTCAAATAATTTATTGAAGTTACTTCTATATGTTCATTAGTTTCTTCTCAAATTAATTTTTATTCAGTTGACAGAAAAAAGAGAAAAACAGTGTTTGATACTTTTATTGAAGTTAATATAAAGAAATTATTGAATGACAGGATTGTTTTCTGTAGGTGTTTTCTTCCACTTATTTTCCTGCCTTCATTTTCATTGTTTATAGTGTCATCTCTCCCAAGTATGACTCCATCATAAAATAATCCCTAAAGCCAACTGTGACAAAAAAATCATACACTTTTTCTTTTTTTCAGAAGAACAAATCTGAGAGTAAAACATACCATGGAAGAGAATTAAAATTTTGCCATTTTACTAAGTCCTTTTGTAGTCAACTGGAACAAAAAATGGGTTTTTTCGAGCAACAGAGACCACTCTTACTTTCACTTCTGTGAATGCTGATGATATTGATGTTTCCCTATATATTTTAAAGGATCCCTTACAAATGCAACATCTGAGTTGCACTTTCTGTGGATTCTGTTTTTCTGGCACAGTCTAACAAGAAAATAAGGGCACAGGACTGCAGGCAAAATACATATGAAGCTTACCTTTGGTTTTTCACCCTTGAATACATTCTAGCTACTTTGCTACAGAACAGAGATGAGTATCTTTTACCTTTCTTTTGCTGATCTGTGTTTTCAGATTGACTCCTTTACCTAGTTCATAAAATCTGGTAGTGCAGGTCCCTCTCTTTTTTTTATTACCTTTTTCTCCCTCTCCCCCGAACCCTGACACAGAGCACAGCCAGCAGCAGGTGGGAGAGTCATGGGGGGACTGTCAGCAGCTGCCGGGCAGTTGCCTGCAGGGAGAGCTGAGGGATGGGATAAAGTCAGTCACCTCTGGGAGGGCCCCAACAAAGGAGGTGAGGAAGTTGTCCTTCTGGAGGAAATGGGTAAGCAGATTCCCATTTCAGTGAGATCTCTCATGTTTGTCTGTAATCTGCAGCCCCAATGGTTGGGTCGTTGGTTTATCAGCATTTTGCGGGTCTATATATTCAATACTAATGACAAAAAGATAGCTATTAGCGTATGTGATGATCTTTCTGTACAAAAACATACTTTGTGTTATAGCCACATTTATATATATATATGAATACATGTGTAGATGTATGTATACACGTGCGTACATGTGTATATATACACATCTATCACCCAATAAATTAGAGCAGTGGTCTCCAAAAGGAGGGGTGTGTGTGTATGTACATGTACCTGAGGGGGTGCACAAGACAATCTGTGTGAGTGTGAGAAGAAAATATTAAAACTCCAGTAGTACAAGTTCTATTGGGTTTCTGTGGCAAGGTTTTGGTAGCAGAGGGGTTGCAAGGGTGGCTTCTGTGAGAAGTTTCTACAAGTTTCCCCTGTGTCTGATAAAGCCAGTGCCAGCCATCTCCAAGTCGCACCCACCACTAGCCAAGGCCAAGCCAATCAGTGATGGTGGTAGAGCCTCTGTGATAACATATTTAAGAAGGGGAAAAAACCTGGCATGTAGCATTTTGCAGCCAGAGAGAGGAGTGAGAATATTCAGTGAGAGGAACAACTCTGCAGATACCCAGGTCAGTGAAGAAGGAGGGGGAGGAGGTGCTCCAGGTGCCAGAGCAGAAATTCCCCTGCAGCCCGTGGTGAAGACCACGGTGAGGCAGGCTGTTCCCCTGCAGCACATGGAGGTTAACAGTGGAGATACCCACCTGCAGCCCTTGGAGGACCACACGCTGGAGCAGGTGGATGCCCAAAGGAGGCTGTAACCTTTAGGAAGCTTTCACTGGAGCAGGCTCCTGGCAGACCTGTGAACCCGTGGAACAGGTTTGCTGGCAGGACTTGTGACCCCATGGGGGACCCAGGCTGGAGCAGTTCTTGAAGATCTGCAGCCTGTGGGAGAGACTCACGTTGGAGTTCGTGAAGAACTGTCTCACATAGGAGGGACCCCACGCTGGAGCAGGGGAAGAGTGTGAGTCCTCCCCCAAAGAGGAAGGAGCAGCAGAAAACAGTGCGTGATGAATTGACTGCAACCCGCATTCCCTGTACCCTGTGCCACTCTGGGGGGAGGTGGTAGACGAGCAAATTTGAACCTGGGAAGAAGGGAGGGGTGGGGTGGTGTTTTACGATTTGGTTTATTTTTATTATTTGGTTTGATTATCCTATTCAGATTTTGATTGGCATTAAACTAATTTCCCTAAGTTCAGTCTGTTCTCCCCATGACAGTAATTGCTAACTGATCTCTCCCTGTCCCTACCTTGACCCACAAGCTTATCATTGTATTTTCTCTCCCCTATCCAGCTGAGGAGAAGAGTGACAGAGTGGCTTTGGTGGGCACCTGGCATCCAGCCAAGGTCAACCCACCACACAAGTCTATAATTTATAAATAAATAAGTATACATATATTTGGAGTACATGATCTGAAATTTTTTACTAGTGGTATGTATAATCAAAAAAGTTTGGAGACCACTGATTTAGAGACCCAAAAATATCTGCAAAGGACTTGTTTAGAAATCATCAGAGTTTTATACTTTAAAATAAAACTTTCCTTGACTGACATGCATATTCAATGCAACCTGTTCTTAACAATCCTATCCTAAATAATTATTTAGTCTAGTCATTGTCTGAAGGAATTAACTTCCATGATAGCTGAAAGAATTAACTTCCATGATGAAACTGAGCTTGGTCAATGTGACCTACTGCAACGGTTCCTACCCTGTATAATTTGGCTGATATGCTTACTGTCCTTCCTAGCCACAGAACTGACTTTTTGGTCTGCTGCTATTAGTTGACTAGAACAAGCTTAAGCTTTCTACTTTAGTCAGTGGGCTTGACAATGAATCACTGTACAGGATTGTAAACAAGGCACTGTGTAAGGATGCAGGACTACATCAGAACAGCATCTCACCAACAAAAGACTGGACCCTAGAAGCCCTTCCATTTTAGGAGTTTCACTCAGAAAATAAACCATGCTGTGGATGTAGTAGCACATGATAATGTCTTTCATCATGCCAAAAAACATTTAATGAACAATGCAGACATCAGCATTAGAGATACTTCTCTCTCTGTGCTGCAGTTTCATGAAGAAAGAGAAGAGATATTCCTATACTGACAATTTTTAAGCTAACTATATTAATTGTCATAACTCAAATGAAATCCTTGAATTATCATTTTACAAAGTGCAGTAGTATAACATCTCTCTTAACCAAGTTATTCTTGTCAGGATAATTACATACAATTAACCGCTTTTCTAAACATATGTTTGAGTGAAAGACATCTTATGCAAAGTGTTTTTGAAAAACATAATGAAATTATAACAATAATAACAATTTGCTTTGCATGTTAAAATATGTATTTTATTGGCAGTTTAGTGCAGATGGCTTGTCATGTGTTTATGTACTACATTGTCTTACTAGGTTGGCATATGGTAAATAAATTCTAACTTGTGTACATCCAAGGAGCTGTTGCAAAGATCAACTCTAAAAAAGATGCACAAAAATCTAGATATGGCTAAAATAAACATCCAAACAGATTTTAATACTGGATAGCAATCATTTTGTTCCTTATTATTATAGAAGGAATTATATTATATAATTTATATATTACTATATATATTATGTTCCTTATTGTTATATACTTTATATATTATTATTGTATCATTTATATTATGTTCCTTATTATTGTATATGTCATAATTCTCTCAAGCTTTGAGACATGCTTTGAAGAGTCTACATTTTCTTCTGTAGAAAGAAGGCAGACTTTTTTAAAATTTTAACATGGGTGTTCCATAGATCTAAAGAATCAGAAGAATTGCATAGGATTCTTCTTAAGCAAAATTAAAATTATGTTGTTTTTCAATAAACTTAGAAAAGTACTAATGTATATTTGACTTAAAAATAAAAATTAAAGCTTTTGCAGTAACTTCAGTTTTTGAGGGAGTTTTGGTAAGAAAAAAAGTTGTCATAAACACACAGAACATACATAAGCTTTGAATAATATGGAATAGCTGCTGTTCAGTGTCTTCATGGTTAGCTGAGGCATAGTGTGATTAAACTGAAAATTGAGAATTTGAAGTCTTGAATTTTCATCTTGCAAATTGAATCTAAAGAATAAAAAAAAAAACAGTACACTGTAACAGTTTAAAAAGAAGTAATTTCTATGATTTCATAACATCATTGTAGTAGTTCCAGTGAGAGATGGTGTGATTCAGAGTACAATGGTATTGTATTTCTCAGTCAAGTGAATAAGAGGATTTTATAAGACAACATGTTCTCATGGTACATCCTACAGTCTGAATGGTAAATCTGACTTCTCAGTATTGCCATTGTGCTTTTCCCTGTGGTTTTGGTGAGGTAAGAGGGCTTTGAACAACACCAAGTAGAGAGAAAGTAGGTGTGCAATAAACCTGAATTCTTAATATCCTTCTGTTCTCTTGTATTTACTGGGCAAACTCCCTACAGTCAAAAAGGATCTTCTGTTACTGATTTTTTGGAACAGAAACCAGTAGATCCTCTTAAGTCTATCCAGTATTTCTGTGGCTGTGTTGCTTTGCAGGTGTGTGGAAGGAGATCCTTGGCCAAATGTCTGGTTTACCTGATATTAATAAGGGAGCTGAAGTTAGGTACTCCACAATCCAAGCGAGTGTATTATCTTGTTAAACATCTCGTATGAGGAAAGAACCTGATTTTATGGCCTAGGGCACTCACCAGTGTTAAAATAAGTCTCAAGATTAAATGAAGGACAGCAGAGATCTGAACCTATTCATCCTAAAACCTTTATGACTATCTTACCAAAAATAAGAGAAATGCTGTCAATTACCAAAGTATTTGGAAGATACTGGGTTCATCATGTCAGGTTTTCTCAAAAAAATTGAAAATTTTCTTGGAACAGAAAAGCTGTTTCACACCCTGTTGTAGGTCAAACATGCCACAGTTGTTTGCTTATCGCCATAATAAAATTCCGTTAGCACAGCATGTCATAATGTTTTCTAATGACTGATTCTAATTAAAGAGGAGTGTCTTCACTGCATTTTGCATCTCACTCTGTTTGTCCAAATCATGTATGTGAATAGTTTACCCATTTTCTTTTGTCAGAAATGTTTATTTCCATCATCTACTATCCCAGACTGCAGGGACCATCTTTTGTGTCTAGTAAAACAAAAGATATATCTGGCCTGGAAGACTGAACTGGAACATTTGTACTGTCTGGTTTTTGTAATACCTCGGAAAAACTTAAAAGTGAATTGTCTAGGAATGCTACCACCATTCCCTTTATCTTTTTCTGTACTTCTTCAATAGAAAAGTTAAGAGATGAGAAAATGTGGCCCTGACATAAGCTACGGAATTGTTTCATTCATCAGTGAACCAGAGTGTTTTGCTTTTATTTCTTGTAGGGGTAAAAAAAAAAGAAGATAAAGAACTTAGGACATCTGCTGAACTTCATTATGTTGTTCAGGTTTTGCAACAAAAAATACTATGTTACATAATGTTTGAAAATAAAGTTACTGTCATACTGTGAACAGAAATCAAGTCTGATTTCTTTACTTCCCCTCAGACATAGTAATATTTCCAAAATATACATGTAATTTCACTTCTTGTGTAAATAGTCTACATATCTGACATGGGAACCTTCCTATAAGTCTCCAAAGTTAAAATAGAAGCACTAAATAATAATAATTAATAAATATATTTACCTTCATTTTACTTATTTTCAGTCAGTGTTTCACTTATATAGCGCAAATGGAATTTAGGTTCTTCTTCACAATAACTAACACTGCTGACAGGAGAAAGTAATGTTTTCATGGTCTAATTTTTTTCTTAACACTTTTCTGATGTATTTAACTTGAAATTAAAATTGTCATCTTCAAGATATTCCATTAATGTTATGAAATCTGAAAAAACTGTTAACTGCCCATGGTATTTAAATTTTCCTAAATGATACAGTGATACTTTCCAGATTACCATAGAGATGGAAATTGAGAATAGAATCTGTTGTTTTACTTTGATAGGCAACTTTCTATACTAGAAAACTGAGTGCAATATTTGAACTCCTATTGTTTTTATGGCCAGCACATCTTTCATATGATCATAATGACATACACATTAGTCAAATATATGTATTTATATCTGCTATTTAAAAAAAAATATAAAATTTGACAAGATAAGAGTGACAGAGTGACATTACCATTACTTCTATATGTAGGCTCAAAGATGCAGTGAATCCAATGCCTCCTTGTCCTGGTTTCCACTCCCTTACTCTCCAATAACAGTTTGATTTGGAGTTAATGTCGACATTAGAGACTTAGTCGTATTATGAAGTAAAATATTGAAGAATTCGGAAATCTTAAATCTACTGGTCTGGAACTAGACATCAAGAAAATAAATTGTATTATTTTGAACTGAAATTCAAGTAGGTTGATTTTAGGACTGGAAATGCTGAGAGATTAAACAATCCATCCCTGTTTTTACTTGCTATAGTACAAATTGTTCATTTGGGATTTGAACTTGCAAATGTTACGTGTCGCTGTGATGCAGTTATACAGATATTCACCATGAGCTGGATCCAATACTTAGTAAATATCAACATTGTTTTTTTCCCCCCAGTGAATTCAAAGAGCTTTGCATCAAGTCCATAACCGTAGTGAAGGCCTCTTCTCCCATGTGTTCTCTGACTAATTCTCTGTCTTCGTTTTAAGTCAGGACAGAGCTGTGTCTTTGTTCTCTTCGTGTTTCTGTGTTTGTCTATTCATTTCCTCCCTCTTCTAGGGACAAAACAACTGTTTACCATAACTCTACCTCAAGCAGATTGGTGACAAAAGCAATTCGAGGACTGTCTTGAGCTGAATTTGTGGATTTGTATCCATTTTCCTGTATTAATCATCATGTCCCTGAGCATGTGGGTTTTACAGTACATGTCAGTTGTGCAGAGTGTTCCCCCAATTAGACAAATGTAAATTTAGAGAAATATTTTAATTGCATTTATCTATCTCTACAGTTCTCCAGAACTACAATAAACAGATCAAACACAAACCATATTGCTTTTTGTAACTTGTTGTGCAGTTACAGAATTGATAAATGAAAAAATACAAAATATATATTGTTACTATTGCGTTAAGAACTGGCCCCATTAAATATTAGGTTACTATCTGGAAAAAATAAATTAAAAAGAGAAATATTATGTCTTATAAAACTAAGGTAAAAACTGTGATAGAATAGGGAAAAGAAGGTAATTACCTTTCTGGCAATTCAAATGGTTTTCTTGTATAGGAACATGGAGCTTACTTATAGTGTTATAGAAATTGGAGACTTTGAAAGAATAATAAACATGCTCCTAAAAGGACAGCAGTAGTTTTAAATTAAATTGTCAGGAAAAAATAATGTCCAATATCAACACATCCAAGGAAGCAAAAAGTGACCCTGATTGGTGTGCAAAGAAGAATATCAATGTTCTCTTGAGATGTGGAAGAAAAGCTGTCTGTTAAGAGAAATAAAAATCTTCAGACTGCTCTATGAATCTCCCTCCTCAACCTGCAAGGGGTTGTGTTCCTTTATTGACATCTAGCTGATGGATTTGGTCTTCCCCTGACTCGTGCAGGAAGAGAGCAGGGGTATATTTAGGGAACCTAAGGTACACAGACTTAAGCCATATACTTGAAATTGATAATTCAGAGCAGCTGAATAGCTGTCACTACTGGAGTTTCCTTGGCTCCGGCTTCTCTTTTATTCAGGCATGATCACTTTGATGCTAGCAAAGATGTCAATGAGAAGACAGTGCTGTTTTATGTTTCCCCATGTAGTCAGTGCTAACTTCTGTCTGATTTTCTTGCACTCTCACTGTTGTAAACTAACCATATGGAAAAGTAGTGTGCTACATTTGAAAGGATTATCCTGCAGTTCTGTATCATTCTATTCTATATGTATTAATCAGAAATACAGAAACTGGACTTTTAAACTACTCTGCAGCTATCTTGCTGTTAAAATTTCCTCCACTGCCACAAACTGATCATCAGAGCTTTTGTGAAAGCAAAAGCTCAAATCTGTGAAGAGTTTAAAATTTGAAAACGAAGCTTTACTTGAGAAGAAAGAAGGTTCAAAACTCTCATCAGGTCCCATTCTGTGAATATCTCAGGTGTAAATGTCATGGAATTAAAAAAAATATCTTCTTCAAAATAATTTTATTATGAATTATGTCACTTACACAGCAAAAAATCTTGACAGGCATTGATTTTAAAATAGAATTAATATTTGGTCCTGAGAATACTAAATAATTGTTTTCTAGCATGTTGTAGTTCTCTTGCTTTTATGACAAAACAAGTAATCATCTTAAATTAAAAAATCTGACGAAATCTACTAGATCTTAATAGGTTTTTTCCAAAGTAACTGTTCTTTTTACTGACATATGTCTCTATTGAAGTTTATTCAACAAGCTGTGCTGAAAATAGACCTGTTATATTACTATTTCTCTGCTGTCCATACTGCTGCAACATTAATTCACCAGAGAAGAAAGGCCTGATTTACAGAAAATAAGCCATTGTGCTAAATGGAGTGAATCATTAGCAGCAGTGCACCCTGAGGAGATTCAAAACTGGATTGAGACTGACTAATGAGAAAATGGAAGAATATGGCTCCCATCCTGACTAATTAATCAGTGAAAGCCCCATGTCAGAGATTTGAACAACAGGGGAAGGCTACTGTATGTTAAAAGTCTTACTTTTTAATATGTTTTTTCTGTGTTGCTCTTTGTTTACTTACTCATGTATTGGCAAGCCATTCAAGCCATTGTCTAGTTCTCTGCAGTATGGTGAAATAACCTATGTAAAATACAAGGTATTTTGAAAGTTAAGATGTATTTTTGTGGTATATTACAATTTCAGACCCACTAGTTGCAACAGGTTGCTGTACCCCGTTATGCCACATACAGGTTTCAAATTCTAGCATTGCTACTTGGAATACTTTTACTACATAACCAAATTCTGATTTATGTGGTTTCTGTTAGTAATTTACCACCTAGCTGTGTCCATCTTATTGTTTCCCTGAGCACCTTGCATGAGGTAAATCTTGGAAAAAGTGCACAAACATGAAATGTTTTTACATTGAATTCATACTCAATCTGTTGCATCCAAATTGTATTGCATTTATCAAAAATGTAATGCACAGCCAGCCTGCACCTCCACGGGGAACCTACAGTGTGTAGGAAACATCAGATTTTCTGGGTATGCACAGATCACTGCAAATAGAAACACACAGTAGGTCTGGTAAGGATTTCTGACTTCAGCAGGTAAGAATTCTACTTTCCATATGATATTAATTGCATTGTTTCAATTTAATTTTCAAAACAACCTGACAGGATGAGAGTAGTTAAAGAACCCACTTTATTTTCTTTCAGTAACAGCATTTGTGAAATAATGCAGAATGCTCTCCAGATATTTCTTTCAAGTGCATGGCTACTAAACAGCAGTGCCAAGCACAACGTGGTGTCAACATGGATGAAGAGGAAAGCAAACAACCCAGGTTGAATGGGTGGAAAGTAGTTCTAGACATTTTATTCACTTAACATGAGGGGCAACTTTCACCCTGCATTCATGTTCAAGTATTATGCAATACATTTTCACCCAGGTTGAAGTTAAACTGTGGGTAAACTCTGATTTACCAAATAATAAACCCCTCAAAGTCTCAGCTGCAAGCTATGTACACTCAAAATAGATAACAACAGACCAAGGATTCAAAACCTTTTACCTTTTTGTTGTCCCCATAGATTGCAGGTAGTGTTCCCTGGTCTTTGTGTCAGGACACTTGAGTCGTTATGCTGCTAAAAAAGCAGACCATCAAAGAACGAACTGCTACTGCTGTAATAATATTAACTACATACGCAGGATACTTATGCAGGAAGCAGCAAAAATTCACTGTAGTGTTATCATCTCAATAGAGATTTTCACTTATTTTAACATGATTTCACAGCATTAATGAGGTTTGTATTCATTTTCCTCACAGAAGTCACAAATACAATAGTTAAGAGTGAGTCATCTACTTCCCATGCAATTATCTGTGGATAAGAATTTTGCAATGTAATTATGATTCATTTTCCTATTACCTTACCACCTTGCATAATTCACAGCATATTTATTATTTATTTAGAATAATCTGAAACCAAATTATCAACATGGAAGAAAAAACAAGTAGAAACATACATTTCTGGAAACATGTCTAGACAATCAAAACAAGTATTCTTAATTATTTTAAATCTAAATTTTAACTCTATTCAAATATCCAAATTGCCAACAATTTCCTTATCACTAAAGAAACCTTTAAAGGGTTTGTATTGGCTTGAATCTTATACTGGGAGTAAATTATCTTAATTTTTTTTAAAATGAACTTCTGAGTTTTATTCTAAACAACATCACAAATGTAATAGGTGCTTCACAGAACACATGCCTTCAACCAGCACGTTATTTTCATGTCAGCTCTGTTGACACCAGAGATAGTACACTGGAAATAAGTGTTAGTTTGGTATATATTGACTGAGTGCATCTAGCTGGAATGAGGAGCATTTCAGGGGCTTACTAAGGGTTATAAAGATGAATGCTATAGCAAACCATGTTGCAATGTATTACTCCATTTGATTCTCCCCAACAACATGCAGAAAACTGTCAGGGAATTTCAACATGTAATTACCATCCTTTACACCCTAGAGAAAGAGATAATTTGCAATAAGCCCAAATACTTTATAATGGACAGCTGAAGGACATTCACATGCCACGTATTTGTAATAGGCACAGGCATCCTATCTATGAGAAGTAATGAGCACATTAACAATGTCCACAAGACAGTCTTCTATTACATTTCAAATCTGTCTCTATCACAAAGTTTTTCCACAGGCTTAACGTTTTTATCCCTCACCAGTTTTCTAAAAGCTAATGTGAGAGGCAAGTACAGGAAAAAGTTCTAGGGATTTCTTTATCTTGTCATGGAGAGGCTTACCATATTCTCTAATAAGAAAGTGCAATGCCTACATGTCAGTCTAAGCTTTTTCTCCTCTATCAAACAAAAGTGCATTCTTGGCTCCTTGGGGAGTTCTTCTGTTTGCCGTTATGTTTCCAGATCAACACATCATAGCGGGCCAGGTTTTCTGTCAGCTGGAAATACAATACAGAGACACCCTGAGGACTTACTCTCTTATGCAATGGACTTAAATGATCCAATGTCTTTGCAATAAGCATGGTATAAGTGTCCTGGTTTGTCTGCCAAGAGAGTATCCTAAGGGTGAATTCAAAGCTTTTCCACCCCTAAACTTCATGCTTGCATTGAAGGTATGTTTAAAAACAAATGCAGTATTGGGTACATTTTTGCTCAAGGTCAGAGGCAATTCTGTAAGACTATTTAGTGGTTTCTTTTTATTGGTATATACATTAAACTATTATCAAAGGAAATTTTATGTCAGAACATGCATGTTTAGATATAGATACAACTCAAAAGGCACTTAAATAGTTATGATAGAAATTATAGTCTGACAGCTGTGTCAGAGAATGAGTGTGGTTATTCACAGGTTGAGTTACACCTGTACAGGCAAAGCTTATTTAGCATGATGTAGTTACTATTTGTTTGCCTTGAACCCAGATTTTTGCATACTCAAATACTGTAACTGAAGGACCAAGTTTATATCCACTTTGTAAAATTGTAGCACTACTAATAGTTAGAACGAGGAACAGGCACAGCTTGTTCCTAACACATTTAAACAGAAATATACCAATAATATGTAATGAAGAAAAAGAAAATGGAAACTTTTGGGATACTTGTACAAGTGGGCTAAAGGAAAAAGTGCAAACAGTAAAATCTGCAACATAAAAATGAGCATTTTGACAGACAGGAGAGAGTTTATTTCTTTTATACTGAAAGACTAAATTGTAAAAAAGGTAAAGATAACCCTGCAGAACAATGTATGGCAAAAACAAAACAAATCCTTGTCGCAAAAACAGGATGAACTATGTTGGGAGCAAATGTGATCACCATTTTGCTTTTGGAGAGGGGTATAAGAAATGTAAAAAATATCAACAGTGAGAGAGAAAAGAAAAGCAAGCTAGAAAATGCCCATGCCTTTTCCAGCTCTCCTTGTATAAGAGCTCTCAAACCTCATGACCTTGACCTCAAGAACTGTAGCTGTCAGCATTAATCACAGAGTATCAGCTTGGTGGCACTGTATACCAGTAGCTAATCTAGATTGTTGAGGAGTAATTGTTTGAATATTTAGAGATAACAACTGATAATGAGTAAGAACTCAGCGTTGGCAATGTATATTTTCAATGATTTAATGTCAATCCAGCAAAGTACTTTCTTAAAGTTTGAAAATGGCCTGACTTACCAGTCTTTTAGACTCTCCCATGACAACAATCTTGAGTTCCCTAATTGATATATAAACAAAATACTTAGATATGTTTTTTCAGGTGCAATATGATTGATCATAAACGTTAAAGCTTTACATTATTCACAAAGGACAGGCAAAGGGGGAAAAGGAGACACGTCGTTTTACTCCACTGACGTTAAAAAGAAAGATTTCTAAATGTTAACAAGTCAGAGTAAGTTCCCTTTAAGATCTGTGGAGATTAGTTAAGAGAGCCAGTGAAGTTCAGGGGAAGTATGTGTTCCACCTGATGTTCAAATATATACTGACATGATGATATATTTACCTTACAAACTATATGACTGAATAACCAATGAGTAGGATGGAAGTTTCACAGCTAGGTCTGTGTATGATAAACACTAAACTCCAGGTGTGTTAAATCCTACTCCTGCTAGAAAACTAATAATCGGAAAGCAGAATCCAGCAAGACTGTAAAATATAGGTAAAGCAATAAACCTGAAGAGAGCCCTGTCTAGGTTTGCTTATAAACACTAGGGAGTAACTGGATGAAAATGCAGACCCTGAAGGAGAGCTGGGTAATGAAGGCCACCATGAATGGCCACATCCATTGAAGATGGCTAACCATCAGATATGGAAGTAAGGAGAGTGACAGACTTAAAATGAAGGATTTCAGAAAAGGCAGACTTAATGAGCATAGAAAAGTGTTAGATGAGAGCTCCTAGGAAAAATTAAGAAGTAATGACTGATAAAAGGGAAACATTTAATTCTAGAACCGCCCTCATACATTCTTCTGACCAGCAGAATTACAAGCCGCTAAAAAATACCATAAGATGAAATTTTGTAATATTAGCAAAAAAGTAAACTTGTCTAACTGCATGGGTATTTCTGTAATAGAAAAAGAGGTAAGATCTCAGACTGCATTAAAGGAAGATGTTTTAAAGTACTGAGAAAATGTAGGTGTTGTTGGATATCCCAAGGCTGATGAAATTCACCTTTGGATACTGGCTGAAATAATATTAGCAACATTAACCATTGTCTTTGAGCAGCCAGTGAGGCAGGTAACAGGACAAGCATCTGTTTTTTTTAAAAAAGCAAGATATTAGAAGCCAGACATTATCGAACTTTAATTAACTTTAATTTCTTTCATGCTACAAGAATGATTCTATTATACGATTCTATGAAGTAGTTGTAAAGACATAGCAGAAAATAAGTTAACATCTGTTACATAAAATGGATTGCTATTTAACAAGAAGTGCAAGCATCTATGCTTAGGCAAGAATACTCAGCTTTATGAACAAGATTGAAGGAAACAAAGAGCTAAGCAGTATTTCTGAAGGAAAGGATCAAGGATTATGTAACATGACTCTTACAGAGGAAAATTAGTGATTTCTAAATAGCAGGATACTCTTAAGACACACTGCTTCATGTAGGCAAGATCTTATGTGCAGGCCTGTGTTCAGTTTTAAGTTCTGATCTTCAATGAACCTTAGATGAAAACAATTAAAATGACTAGAGCTCTGGCAATGTCACTGATGAGGAGAGGTTAAAAGAACAGAATTATTCAAAGGTGAGAAGGATGAGGGATTATTCTATATTACTCTTCAAGAAGATTAAAAAACTGCCTGAAAGGATAAGGAAATGAGATATAGTCTTTTTTTTATCCATAATACATGCTGTAAAAAGCAATGTGTGTAAATTTTAGCAAGGGACATTAAGAGCACATGTGAAATACCACGATGCTCTGCTGGGATATGAGGCTGGACTATATGACCTTGAAAGGTCCATCCAGCTCTATTTTTCTCTTGCTTTACACAGAAAAATAAATACAAAAATGTTCATTGCATTATTTAAAGTAGGGAAATAGTTGGAATTGAAAATTAAGTGCTTAAGACGTGGATTAATTCCCACAGAGAAATGTTACAGTGAATTGAGGAAATGTAAACTACTCAGAACAGTCATGCAAATAATTTTGGATATGCTTGTGTACATTCGTGTAAAATTAGTTGACA
>NW_010529784.1:0-10398 GCF_000687285.1 Phaethon lepturus
GGGTGACGGGGGGAGAGCGGAGCTGCCCGGCCGCAGGAGGCCGGCCAGCCCCAGGACCGGAGAGCCGGGCAGACGCCTGACAAACTTCGCTTCTTTCCCCTCAGCCCCATTCTCACGGGTAGCTCGCGAGCGTGCTCGGATGCACGCTAGGCCGCAGTAGCTATTTTGGAATTTAATCTCGTCTATCAGTTGAAACTCCTTTAATAGTTCTCAAAATTAAACTTACGGGTTTTCTAAATATGCTGGCACCTCATACCACGAAATGGTCAGAAGGCTGGAACACCTCTGCAATGGGGACAGGCTGAGAGAGTTGGGGTTGTTCAGCCTGGAGAAGAGCAGGCTCTGGGGACACCTTCTTGCAGCCTTCCAATACTTAAAGGGGGCTTAGAAGAAAGATGGGGACAGATTTTTTAGTGGGCCATGTTGCAGTAGGACAAAGGGTAATGATTTTAAACTAAAAGAGGGCAGATTTAGACTAGGCAGAAGGAAGAAATTTTTCACCATGAAGGTGGTGAAACCCTGGCAGAGGTTGCCCAGAGAGGTGGTAGATGCCCCATCCCTGGAAATATTCCAGGTCAGGTTGGACAGGGCTCTGAGCAACGTGATGAAGTTGCAGATGTCCCTGCTCATTGCAGAGGGGTTGGACTAGATGACCTTTAAAGGTCCCTCCCAACCCAAACTGTTCTATGATTCTGTACCTAACCTTTAGATCTTTGCTCTTTTCTTATCCTTCTCCTGTGACTTTCCTCACAGCAAGCATCACTGCAGACCAGCACTGGCCAAGTCAACCACATGGTCACTCACAGCCCATGTCACACAAGCACATAATGCTTATCTAGAAAGTAATGTCAACCATGGGTATTAATTTCTCCTTTCACTGTTAGAAAGACAAGCTTCAAATCCTTCCTGTAGTCCTTTTCAGAAAACTTTTGATCTTTGAGAACCACTTCGTTGATTACAGTGACCATACTTAAATATCCTTCTTTAATCCAATAAAAAGTCACTGGGGAGACCTTGTTGGACAAATCCAACATTAGCAGATCAATTTATAAAAAAGCAAACCTAACTTACAAAATGACTTCCACTCTTCCTACTATTTTCTAAGGCAACATTCTATTAGCAGCCGTAAACTTACCATTGCTATCACAAATTCATTATTTATCTATACAAAATGAGTTGTTGATAATTAGAGCACAGAAAATGGCTGCCTCCAGAGGTAACATGATGCTTTTCATAACCGGGTCCTAAGAAGATGATGTTTAAATTGGTTTTATTGGTGATACAGTGAGAACTCACCAGAATTTACTTACTCTCATTGCTGCTTACTGGGCTTTCGGCAAAGATACCTCTCACCTCCGAGCTACCGTATGTCACACGTGCCAGTGCATGTACTGGGCACCTGAAGGATACTGTGGACACTGAGCAGTGTTCTGGCCCCATGTGACGCAACGCTGTGAAGAAGGGACCTGTTTTCTTTCCCTGGAAATTGGTGTGGTTGAAAGTAGACTTAAATTGAATGACACCTAAGCACATACAACCTTCCTATGGCTTGCTTTCCAAAAAGTCACATGAAATCTGAACAAGATAACTAAAACTTAGGTTACCAATCATCCAGTAGAGCCTGATTTTCTCAGTTTTATCCTTCCATTTACCAGCTGATACAGCTGGCACTTTCTCTTTGGGAGTTTTCATCCACTGGAAATCCAGAAATTGTTTTTCCTGTTGTTCTCAACTGTGTCCCCCACAAAGACAGTATGTCATCTGCTTACTGTAATACTTCAGAAACCACTCAAAGCCAGGACATCCGACAGCCTTGCTTAACTTGAGCATCTGCAGAACTCATGCTGGAGCCTTGTAAAGTTACAGGTCTCCTTCACTTCCCTTAGCAAACAAGGTTGAGTGATGATATTTTTTAAAATTTATATATATATATGAATATTCTTTTTAAAAAGGCAAATCACACAGCTTGCTTAAATTCAGTCTATTACATCAAAATAACATTTGGTTTAATAAAGGCATTGCTTATGCACATTCTGATATGATGCCTGCTGCTGGGCTGTCTTCCAGGTCCCCCTGAAGCACAAGCACCACTACTGGGAGACAGTCTGTCAATTCTGAGCATACCAGTAGAGGTTAAGCTGACAACTGAGTTTTATAGCACTGTGACATTTTACCTGCACTAGAACATCTCTCATGAACACCTTTAAAAGCTCTCTGCTTACGAGGAGCCTTTGCAAGTCAAATTCTCAGACTGACAATTCAGACAGACTAGGTACAAATTTTCCTAAATTTTAATATTCCTCAGCACCAGAGTCCTTCTGTTACATCAGCTCCTTGTTGTCATGGGTGGCACATGAGCAGTAGTACAGCCGATGCCATAACTTACAGTGGTGGGTTGACCTTGGCCAGCAGCCAGACCCCCCACCCTCTCTCACTCCCCATCCTCAACAGGACAGGGGGAGAAAATGGGATGGAAAGCTCGTGGGTCAAAATGAAGACAGGGAGATCACTTCACAGCTACTGTCATGGGCCAAACAGATTGGACTCGGGGAAAATTCATTTACTGCCAATTAAAAATAGAGTAGGATGGTAAGAAAGACAAAAGTAAAAACACCTCCCCCTCCCTTCCCAGGCTCAACTTCATTCCTTCCTCCCCACCCCGAGGGGTACAGGGGGATGGGGAATGGGGGTTGTGGTCAGTCTGAAACAGCTCCTCTCTGCACTCCTTCCTCCTCACCCATCTGCCCTGCTCCAGCGTGGGTCCTTCCCACAGGCTGCAGTCCTTCAGGATAAACCTGCTCCTTCCTGGGCTTCTCCAGAGGCTGAAGGGGAATCTCTGCTCTGGAGCCTGGAGCACCTCTTCTCCTCCTCCTCCTCCCACCTTGGTGTCTGCAGAGTCATTTTTCTCACTTTTTTCCTTACTCCTCATTTTGCCTGTGTCATGGTTTTGCCCTTTCCTAAATACGTTTCCCCAGAGGTGCCACCATCTTGGCTGCTGGGCTCAACTGTGCCCTGCCATGGGTCAGCTGGAGCCGGCTGGAACTCTGCTTCATTCTGAAGCTAAGGAAAGGAAAAACTTGAGTGAATTCACTGTCACAGGAAGACAATGAAGCACTAAGGTCATGCAACCACGAAAGACGAATGCAACCTTTGCTGAAGCAGAGCTATTTCCAGTGGAGTGTAGGAGATACTAGTGTAATACAAGGTTCTGAGACTTTGTATGAAATACTATGGACAACTCTAAGCTGCCAACATTTAAGAAAAAAGAATTCAAGTGGGAAAAGTGGCAAATAAAAAATATTAGGACGGCTAGTAAAATAGAAAAGCAGATTGATTTATACTCATGAATATGCAAAACAGCCTCTGGGGTGAAAAATAATTATGTAAGATAAAAAGGCAATGATAATACAAGAATAAATTACTATGAATTAGAACATACTGTAAGCTCCTTCAGCCTTGGGCAATATGTTGCTTAGGAGCTTTGATGACCTAAAAAAGGTCCTCAAACTTATCCTTAACCAGTGTCACAGCGATACTTACAACAACTTGTTGCTGAGAAAAAGAGAAGAGTTAAAGCATCAGACAACCCACATATTCAATGTCCAGCTGCAACCTGGTCAGCACTGTAAGGTAACAACCAGTCTCAGCCTACCTCATCCCAAAGCCTTCTATTTTTTTTTCATACTTATTTCCTATGACTCCTGAGCAAGACTACTGCTGCTTTCCAGGATACACTTTCTTCCTGTAAATATGACCCACAAGACAAGATGGTCAAGCTCTTGCTAGATGCTCCATGTCTACCCTATACTTTTGCAGTTTGCCTGCATGGCTTTGTTTTTCAAGGTATCGTAGTATCACCTTAAAAGATCCTGCCAGCAGAACCGCATGGTCTAGAAATGTAGGAAAGTCAACCCTCTACCTTCTACAAAATCAGTCCTTTCTCAGGTATATTTTTTTTCCTGCTCGGTGCAAGCCCCACGCTTAAACTTCAGTGAGCAGAGCTCTGGCAACAAAATCCAGTGTTCACCAAGCAAAGTGCTTTTCACAGAATCATAGAATCGTTTAGGTTGCAAAAGACCTTTAATCAAGTCCAGCCATAAAACTAACACTGACATGTCCACCACTAAACCATGTCCCTAAGCACCACATCTACACATCTTTTAAAAACCTCCAGGGATGGTGACTCAACCACTTCCCTGGGCAGCCTGTTCCAATGTTTGACAACCCTTTTGGTAAAGAAATGTTTCCTAATATCCAATCTAAACCTCCCCTGGCACAACTGAAGGCTGTTTCCTCTTGTTCTATTGCTTTTTACTTGGGAGAAGACACCGACACCTACCTCACTACAATTGCCTTTCAGGTAGTTGTAGAGAGCGATGAGGTCTCCCCTCAGCCTCCTTTTCCCCAGACTAAACAACCCCAGTTCCCTCAGCTGCTCCTCAGAAGACTTGTTCTCCAGACACCTCACCAGCTTCTCTGCCCTTCTCTGGATGCACTCCAGCACCTCAATGTCCTTCTTGTAGTGAGGGACCCAAAACTGAACACAGGATTCAAGGTGTGGCCTCACCAGTGCCGAGTACAGGGGCACAATCACTTCCCTACTCCTGCTGGCCACACTATTTCTGATACAGGCCAGGACGCTGTTGGCCTTCTTGGCCACCTGGGCACACTGCCGGCTCATGTTCAGCCGGCTGTCAACCAGCACCCCCAGACCCTTTTCCACCGGGCAGCTCTCCAGCCACTCTTCCCCAGGCCTGTAGCATTGCATGGGGTTGTTGTGGCCGAAGTGCAGGACCCGGCACTTGGCCTTGTTAAACCTCATACAGTTGACCTCAGCCCATCGATCCAGCCTGTCCAGATCCCTCTGCAGAGCCGTCCTGCCCTCCAGCAGACCAACACTCCCACCCAACTTCGTGTCACCTGTAAACTTAGTGAGGGAGCACTTGATCCCCTCATCCAGATCATCAATAAAGATATTGAACAGAACTGGCCCCAAAAGTGAGCCCTGGGGAACACCACTTGTGACTGGCCACCAACTGAATTTAACTCCGTTCACAACTCTTCAGGCCCAGACATCCAGCCAGTTTTCAACCCAGCGAAGAGTACACCTGTCCAAGCCATGAGCAGCCAGTTTCTCCAGAAGAATGCTGTGGGAGACAATGTCAAAGGCTTTACTGAAGTCCAGGTAGACAACATCCACAGTGTTTTCCTCATCCATTAGGTGGGTCACCTTGTCATAGAAGGAGATCAGGCTAGTCAAGCAGGACCTGCCTTTCATGAACTCATGCTGACTGGGCCTGATCACCTGGTTGTCCTGTACATACTGCGTGATGACACTCAAGAAGATCTGCTCCATAACCTTCCCCAGCACCAAGGTTAGACTTACAGGCCTGTAGTTCCTGGGATCCTCCTTCTGGCCCTTCTTGTAGATGGGCATCACATCTGCTGACTTCCAGTGAAGTGGGACCTCTCCAGTCAGCCAGGACTGCTTGTATATGATGGAAAGTGGGCCAGTGAGCACTTCCGCCAGCTCCCTTGGTACCCTTGGGTGGATCCCATCCAGCCTCATAGACTTACATGTGCGTCTAAGCGTTAGATGCACAGAAGTAGCAAAGCAGGAGAGGGAAGCTGCAGACCTATATAACAATATAAAAGTCAGGCTGAGTGAGTACCTAGAGCTGCCACAATCAATTATCAGTACTAAAACAATGCACATCCTTACAAATCTTTACAGTAAAAATCAAAGAACGTATTGGTGAAAAGAGTGTCAGCTTATATGGCACTCTAACATGAACTACACATTCAAACCAGCAGAGGCAGCTAAAGAGAGAATCAATGAAGAAATAAATATTTCAGCCCAGAAGTAATGCATACTTTATCTGATAAAGCTAGTATTAGATTTCCCCTCTCTCTGCTCAGGTCATATCCTTAAGGACACACAGACAAATTAAAAAAAAAGAAAAAAAAAAGCCACAGCACAGCCAATTTCCTTGCTTTCTTCTTCTTTGTGGACATGTGAGCAGGCCACGCTCCTTTCCTTTCAAGCTAGTCCTTGCACGTTTGCTGCATCGTTATCTTTGTCATTCCACCTCACTCAGCACTGTTTTACTTAGGGAAAGCAGGAAGGCACAACATGCTGCAAGATGCTTGTTTCTGCTCCATGACCCCACCACTAGCAGAACACACTAATTAGTCAACCAGATCCAGAGCATGCACTGCCTCTTCCAACACTGGAAACGCATCCGGGGGCTTGAAAACTAGAGCAACAGGCATAATTTGCTTAATTAAAGACCGTAACTTATTTTTTGTTCTACATTATCAACTTAAATACCAGTGCCATGACACAAGATCAAAAGATTGTAATTGCTGAATAACACTGTCAGCCTAAGTGTGCTCTAATACTTTTCTGGGAGTATGGTAAGAACTACGGAATAAAATACATTTACCTATTAATTGAAAGGATATGAATAGAAAAACATTAATAATGTTTAAGTTCCTTTTAGAGATTATTTACCACAAAAAGGACTTTATTCATACAAATACCATTATGCATTGTTCTTCTCATCCCAGTCTGTACCCACACACATTCCACAGTTAGTGGAGCTTTACACATGAACGTCTTTCTTTTGTTTCAATTAATCTTGGGGACTTCACTGCAGAGGCAGCTAGCACAATTACGCCAGGCATGTAGCTTACACGGTGCATTCTTGTAAGAATAATTAAAATGCCAGTAATGATGCTATTTTTCTTTAACTCACTGATGCTAAAAAGCATCAGGAATTAATTCCTGCAAAGCACCACACAAGACACACACATTCAATGCTTAGAATTGTATTTTGCTATTTAGCAATGAGACAAGTTTTTAAAAAAACAAAAAAAACCATTAAGGTTGCTCATACTAAACCATGAAGTGTCATGCAGTACCAAATGAAATGTCTTCGCAGGTAGAGTCTAATGCAAAAATAGACCACACACTTCAAACACACAAGCTAGAAGGGTCATTTCCAAGTGATGCTTTTTAACCGTTTTTAATACATACTTGTATAAAGTGCAGCTTCTAGTGTTTTGGTCATGTAACTAAACATGCTCATGTTAATAATATGTTACATGTCGATGTCGGTGAAGGGACATTAGTTTAAAAGGTTTTATAGCAATTTCCATGGATATTACTCATGTCAAATTTAACAGAATATTTCAAAATAAACAAGTCATCTTTTTAGTGCATACACTGCAAAAACTGTTTAAGCTACAAATAGTAAGTAAAAAATAATAGGCATTATTTTCATCAGTAAATGAAAGTCACGGTAGACAATTATTCAGTAAAATAGTTTTATTTATGCACACAGTGTAAAGACGCTGTACCATTCAACAAATGTTATACTGTACAAGAACAGACTTGACTTTGCTTAGCACTTCTAAATTCACTTTAAGGAGGAGTCTCCCTGAGGTTAAGAAAGGTGTCTTATAACTGTATGTGACATTGATATTTAATCAGTGTTATTAGGAAAAAGCAAAAAACCTGAAAGATATGGACATGGGTGTTTAGCAGAAGGGCCCAACAGTATATGCTGAAAACTATCAAAGACATCACTGTGGTAACATGACTGCTGCAAGATCATGACCAGTACTGCAACTAAGAGTAAATATTATAGACAAATTGGGTGGTGGGAGGGGAAATGATGACAGATTTAGGAAAAAGCGTAAGACAGGACACAAATGGAGGCAAACACAAACTGTGATTTAGGAATACTGTATGAAGACATTGAGAACCAGATAGCTGGCCAGGGTGTCTTAGATCAGACATTTTTCTTTAAGGGAAAAAAAAAAATCAGACCAACAAACCTAGACAACCACACTCCCACCATGATTTGTTGTTTGTTTTGCATGTGGGGTTTTTTTTTGTTGTTTTTGTTTTTTTTAAAAAAAGCTTCAGCCAGGAAGGTGACACAAACAGTACTCCTTGAATAAGCCTGTCCAACAAGAAAGTGGGATGAAGTCTTTAATAGTTACCTAGGCAAACAAAAAATTCACCCAAAAGCTTATTTATGCAAGTTTTCCAAATCATGGCAGCAGCACACCCTGTGACCTGACCCAGCCACCACTGAAGCTGACTGTGAGTATTTCTACATCAGATTGCAGATGAGGCCTGTCCTGGTTTTGCCAGGATAAAAATCTTAAGATCAGTTTTCTGTTCAGGAAAGCTCCATCTCTAAGAAGACGGTGACACCCATTACTGTGAGAACAAAGTTGATAAGACACTTTGTTTCATGGCCAGCAGGTTTCCACAGTGATCAAGGCCCCCAGCAGTCTTGAGGTAGCCAGGTGCTAAAGCTAGGAGAAATGAAGGCAAAGGCAGCTGACGCAGGTTGGCCAACAGAAGTATTCAGCACCATGAGCTCCATACACTGGGGAGTCTGCTGGGAACGGCGCGCTCTCGATGGCGGCCATCCCTGCAGGGTCTTGCCCGTGGTGCTGCTCCGGAGGCCTGCTCTCCCTGCGCTGGAGCTGTGCTGCTGGAGCTGTGCTGCTGGGAGGGTTCTCCAGCCAGCCTTCGCTGCTGGGAGCACAGAGCTCGCAACCACTACGTGGGCCGAGTATAACTGTGTACTTTATACTGCTTTAGTAGTAAATATTAGTTTTATTGCCTTATTAATTCTTTTTCTATTTCAACCCATAAGTTTCCTTTCTTTCTATGATTTCTCTTTCTTGGCTGAGAGGGGCTTTTGGGGGGATAGAGCAAATGCTAGCGTTTAGCCCGGAGGTGGGCTAAACCAAGACAAGACCTTGTAACAAAGGCTCAACAGGACTGGGATTAGTTTCATACTAACAAAATTTATAAACTATGCGTAGTCTACCTTTGGGTTGTAATGCAGCATTTAGTTGTAAGAATAACTAGACACCAAACCCCTCAGTTAAAGAATTTTTTCAGTCTTGTTTCAGACCAATCATAAACCAGAAAATCCTCTTGAACAGAGCAGCCAGAGGACAGTGAAGAAAACACTCAAATGTAAAAAAAAGAGGATCTGTGCCCCAACTCTAGGCCATCAAGATGAAGAAGAAAGGTTGTCTGTATTTTTATGTCCTGCTGTATTTCTAGCTGTACTGTAAAATCCCCTCTCCCCTTAAACCAACAGAAATAAAATGAATGCCGTTATTTGCTTTATTGCATAGATCTTGTCCTGTCTGGCCTAGCGGTGTTTAGGTTAACAGGTGTTCTTAGGTATTATTAATTATATTGTTAAGACATGCAAAAGGTTTTTGAGATATGCCGTAACAGTCTTTGCATGAAAAAAATCATACTAAGATGCATATTAAAAAGATTGCCTTATTATGATCAAAAATACATTTAATGAAAGAATTAAAATCCACTTAACAACATTACACAAATCAATAATACCAAATATTAAACTTCAGAAGTCTGGTGTCACCAACATAACTATCCACCTGTCTGCTTCGACCACATCTAACCTTTTTTTTCAGCCCCAAATTCACTTACTATCCCAAAGCCTCCATATTGTTTTATTTTAGAATAAATAAATTTATTTTAGAATAAATGAATAGAAACTTCATCTCCTTTACATCAGCCACTGTAAGAATTACACACTTGGCCCAAACTTATTTCTCTTCTGATGCTTCCATTTTCTGTTCAGATTCTTCAGAACTCTGTAGCTGGGATTTTTACAATTATTACCTTTTTTATTGAATCCAAAGTTTTAAATTTTAAGCTGCATAGAGCACACCATCATTTTGATATCTGGTGACTTGTCCTCTGCCTTCCCCACCTTGAAGTTCTGTAAGTGAGGTTTGGATTCTGCAAGATATGCATTTGGGTCACATATCTGGGTTCTGTTTCTGAGGAATTCATCCCTCTGCCTTCTTATAAAGTATTTTTAATCCTGCTCTCTCACACACAACCCTTCATTGAGAGATAGGCAATTTCCAGCTTTCAAGAACCCTTTTTTTCTATAAGATGGCATCCAGACAGGCTAAATGCCAAAACACTGCAACTTCACTCCAGCCTGCTTAGAAATAAGAAGGTAGCATAAAATTTAGATTTTCTCTATTGAGTATCAGCAGGACAATAGATAGGGTTGCTGTGTAAAATTACTATGACTCTCTCAGCCTAGTTTTGAATGGGCAATTTCAGATATTCACCACTTCATCACTATCAACAAGATATGGCTACACATTTGTGACTTAACAGTAAAAGGTTTCCTCTCCCTTATAGAGCAGCACTTCAACTCTGTGCTCAAAGTGAGTTAGGAAACACAACCACCTAACCATTAGTTTCCTTTAAACTAGACTTGAAGGGGGAGTGGGATAATATCAGGCTTGTCCACAACAAGCTGTGGGATAACATATCAAGGTTAGAGGGACTGGGTGCTAGCAAGGCTCCTC
>NW_010529784.1:10429-11326 GCF_000687285.1 Phaethon lepturus
GAACCAGAGGAACACCTCAGAGGAACTAAAGAGGTTCCTCTAAGAGGGTGACACAGCTGAGCTGAAGTGCCTCTACACCAATGCACACAGCATGGGCAACAAACAGGAGGAGCTGGAAGCCACCACGCTGCTAGAAAGCTACAACCCAGTTGCCATTACTGAAACTTGGTGGGACAAATCCCACAACTACAGTGTAGCTATCAATGGCTACAGGCTGTTCAGAAGGGACAGGTGAGAAAAGAAGGGTGGAAGCATTGCCCTCTACATCAAGAAATGTCTGGAGAAGAGCTGTCTCTGAGGAACAACCATGAGCAGGTCGAAAGCTTATGGGTAAGAATCAGGGACCGAGGCAACAAAGGGAGCCTTGTGGCCACGCGATCAAGGGAAGTCTATTGACAAAGCCTTCTCAGTCCAGCTACAGGAGGCATAGCGCTTGCAGGCTCTTGTCCTGCTGGGGGACTTCAACCACCCCAACATCTGCTGGAAAAGTAGCACGGTGAGCTGTAGGCCATCCAGGAGACTCTTGGAGTGCATGGAGGACAACTTACTGTGCCAGGAAATATACAGCCCTACCAGAGCGGATGCCTCACTGGACCTGTTGGTCACCAAAGCATGTGAGCTAATTGGTGACATCAAGATTGGAAGCAGCCTGGGCTGTAGTGATCATGCACTGGTGGAGTTCACAGTTCTGAGGGATACGGGGCACATAAAGTCAGGATCCTGAATTTTAGGAAAGCAAAATTGCAGCTCTTCAGGGAGTTAGTCAAGAGGACCCCTGGGAAACTGCCCTCAGCGACAAGGATGCAGAACAAAGCTGGCAGCTCTTTAAGGATACTTTTCATAGAGTGCTGAGTGGAGAGCTGATGGGAAAACTAAATGCACAGGCAGTGGAAGCGG
>NW_010529785.1:0-8161 GCF_000687285.1 Phaethon lepturus
TCAACCACACCCCTCAGCTTGGTGTCACCTGAAAAATTTCTGAGGGTGCACTGTGTCATTGACGAAGATATTAAAGAGTACTTGTCCTAATATGGACCCCTGAGGGACACCACTTGTCACCGATCTCCATCTGGGCATTGAGCCATTGACCACTACCCTCTGGATGCAACCATCCAACCAATTCCTCATCCACCCAACAGTCCACCCATCAATTCCATGTCTCTCCAATTTAGAGTGAAGGATGTTCAATCATCATGGCAGCCACAATTTCACTGTCTTCTTCATGTCTTATGTTGTTGAATTTATTCTTCCTGTCTCCTGCACTAAAATATTCCTGTGCACTCAGAAAATTGTCACTGATCCTCTCACATTTCACATTTGCCTTCAGTCCTTTCCCACCTCTCTTCCACTGCACAGAGGCACCTCAGACACTCCCCTGAACCCTATACCCCCAACATATTTTTTTTTCCATTTTCCTCTTCCACCTTGAATGTCTCTTTCCTACTCATCATATAAATATATATTCTGGGGTATTTGAAAACCCAGCATTATGTACTTGGCACACTAGTGATTTGAGGTGGGATGGAGAATAAATATAGCCATAATATGCTTTAAAATAGGTGAATTAGTCGGGCAGGAGTCTTTTAATGCTACATGGGTGGTCAGTAAAAAAGTAGCAATTACCATGAGATGGAATCTGATATACCACAGTTATTTCCTATTCTAGGCATAGGGCAATACCATGGTAACCTAGACTCCACTGTGTGGCAAGTGTTGTTAATTGTATAGCTTTTTAGTGGAGATAATTATATTTCCACTGTCTGAAATCAACATTTACTGGCATGACCAATGCCCAGAAGGATATTCTCAGAAGGATGTTGCATGTTCTGTAGTATGTACACTTAATATTTCTTACTTACAGTGAGACAATTTAATTCCATTGGCAGAATAGGTGAAAACTGTTCACCTTTCTGATAAATCCTGGTACATAATTAAAATACTAGAAGTTCAGGTGGACAGAAGTTCACTCTCACCAGTATGTTAGGAATGCCACATATTGATAGGCCAAGCTCGGAGAAAGGAAACCATCCAGCTTATATTTGATAATTAATTAGATAACTTAATTTTCAAGGGTTGTCAATACAATATCTTTCTTTAGTATGAAATTTAGTTTTCCTCAAATGCTGGAAACAGCCACATCTATAATGAAGGTGGCTTGAAATTTTCTTTTGTAAAATCTGCTTCCAGTGGGTACTGTTTTACCAGAATTTAACATTCAGGTCAGAAGTCTTCTACTGTAAGGCTCTGTTTCAGGTGAATATTCACTTCTGAGAATAAGATTAGGGAAAATATGTTGTTTGTCAATGTTTAAAAAGTAAATATAACTTTCAGTTGTTTCCCTAACAGCTCTTGTAGTTTAAAACTGGGTCTTGAAAACTGGTCAACTCTTAAGCTTCTGGAAAAAAGAAAAAAAGTTTATTTATGCTCATTAGAGGCTTGTTATGATTGTCAGAGTTTCTATGTGTCAATCAGGTTGCACAGATATACCAGGTCCCCTAAGACACACAGCCCTGCCACTTGAGCAGGATTTTGCTCCTGCTTGCTGGAGCTGGGTGGGTCTCTGGATCCAGGACTAACAGCAGAGAGCTTTGCTCTCCCCTGCTCCAGATGGAGTCAAAGGGACATGCAGGAGGAGGAAAAAGCTTAATTTCACATGGAAAGTCAGTAAAAGAAGGGAAGGAAAGGGTGTAAGCAACCTGAGAATGGAGAGCTCCAAGTGAGGGGGATTTGGCAGATCTTCTATTTAAGAATAGAAAAAGAAAAAAAGAACAGCCACTTTGGACATGGAGCTAATGTGCACACACAGATCAGTATGTGCATGTGCTCTAGCTCTGAGAATGAGGGAAAAAATGGGAAAAGGGTCTAGAACATGCTGTGATAAACTGGCCAGAACATTTAGAAACATAGCAACCTGGAGATTTTGGGTAAGGAGGAGCAACACGTGGGGCAGAGAAGAAGGGAAAACATGAACACCAACCACAGCTGTGAGGAGAGTGGTTAGATGAGTAGGAAGTGGATATAAGCTGGTGGGATTGTGAGAAATGGGAAGAAAGGTATGCATGAGTACCATCACAAAAGAAGTAAGAAAAGCAGAAAAAGGATGCTCAGGTTGGAAGGAACAAGAGGAAATCTAATCCATCCACCTATACTGAACCTAAACATAAACATAACTAGTCCTGAGTTCTGATTTCACTGTGTTTTTTAGCAAAATAACAGTAACTTCAGTTCAAATTTGTTTCCATCCCATGCCTAATAATAGGTTACACAGAAGAAAACAGCCCTCTACCACTTCTGCGTGGAGATCAGAACAGGTACAGACAGTGACATTTTTGCTTGCTCAATTCCTGTATTTCCGAAACACGAGAGAATTGCATCCATGAAATATAAACTGAACAATGACATTCTGAAGTTCAGCACACAAAACTAGGAAATGCCTGGGTTAAAGCTGCCCTGGCGGTGTCAGTTTGGCCCACTTGGGGTTATGCACCATGACTGCTGATAAAGACTGGATCCCACACTGTCTCCCTGTCCCTCAGATGTGCATTGGTCACACTGGGGGACGATGGCAAGTCTCTGCTGGTAGCGACTCTTAAAAGGGGGCAAAGCAGGTTCTCCTAGCTCAGGCACCCAAGGGTGTGAAAAATGTGATCTAACCCTATTGCTTGCAACCTAGCAATTGTTTCTGAGAGTGGAGTTCCCGTTTGCTTAACAAAGGCAAACGAGACACAAATTTTATGGACAAAAACCTAAACAGGTAGAATTTTTTTCGAGGTTTTCAAATTTTCTATTGATCAGATAGGGAATTCGTCCACTTATTTTAGCAGCCCTGCTTCGATAACTACCAAAACATTAGATGCCAAACAAGTGTTAGGACTACGTTCGATGGACTGGATTTCACTTCACATCCCTTTGTAATGAAAACGCAATAATTCATGCTGAAGTGTTCACAGTTGTCCACTATTTTTCCCTTATCTTTTTGGTCTCCCAACCCAAAACAAACTTTGCAGAAGGACCCAGCTCCCTCAGCCAGCAAGCAAGGTCATCCAACCTATGCCCTGTGCATGAGAAATGTTACACAGTTATAAATGTTTTGGAAAATCATCTTTCATCTCATAATCTGGGTAGGCAAAATTTGATGATTTTTCACACCTTTCTTTGAGTTTTCCAGATGAAGAAAACATACTACCTCACTTCACATAGTGAAAACCATTTTAATCAAATCTGCAAAACACAAACCTACAAAGGTGATGTCACCGCAGGAAAAAACTGCAAGAAATTCAGTAATAATGATGGGGTTTACAAAGCATAGCAAATAGGTGATGCACAGTTTCTGATCCAAGTTACTTGTTGCACAGTATGAATTCTTAGGCTGGTGCCAGGCTAGAGGTTTCAAATCAAAGTTAAGAAGAACCTGGTCCTGTGTTTCTTATTCTGCCATGAAGTACCTTGGCTTCAGTGGTAGATAGCAATAAGGGGAGGATCCCTAAGTTTTAAAAGCAAAATGCTCATGTGGTAAGAACAAAGAGAGACAGATTTGGTTTGAGACGTGGTCAGTGTAAGCACTGGTGCAATTAGTCCCAGACTTGGAAGTCCTCAAAGGACAAGTCACTCTGCTAGGGACCTTGCATCAAAGATATTGGAGGTTGGCAGGCTGTTGAATCAAGTAATCAGATTTAGAGTGAAGAATATCTTTTCCATCACCCACTGAAGGGGATGGAATAGTTCAAACCAGACACATATTCAAGGCAGAGCAGCATGGAGACATAACCCAGGGTTTCCCTAGAAAACCATGAAGAATTGTATTGCAGCGTAGTTAATTTATGCCTCAGTAACAGTCTGCAACTACAGTGAGGTTCTTGAGGATAATGCCGTGTAGCTAGGAGGGGAAATTCACATTGGAGGTGTATTTTTCTCATCTGTTAGCTCTTACACTCCATTATATATTTTCTATTATAATTTGGAGTGGAGTATCACAGAATAGAGAACCGCTGCATTTCAACAGCAAATGTTTGCTTTCAAAGAAATGTACCTCTATTTACAGAAAGCCTGGGTAGAGTTTCAAAACTGCTTTTGTCCCTATAGCACCATACTATCTTTTATATTTCTTAATTGAATCCACATCCTGGAGGCAGGTAGGTGCTGAACGAACCAGACCTCCCAGGTACAACCGCAATGTATTAAGTCTGGGTTTGAAAAATGGAAGCTAGCTATTTGGTACTGAGAGACATTTACTTTAATCCTGTTTTTTGGGGGTAAGATTTACTATTATTTCCTTCCCACGGCTACTTCATGAGAAGAGAGAAACACAGGATGGAATAAAAGGAGAGCAGTGAGACGACAACGTTTTTCCTGTAATCCACTATAGCTGGGTAAATGCTATTAAAAAACAACTTGTACATTCACTGGAATTTGGAAATGTCAACCATACTGTCTTCTAGTTGTGTTTACTTTCTAGGGACATTTGTATGATTCAATTAATATTGTGGCTATTCACATAGAGAATTTCAGAGCAGTATGCATAAGTATTGATGGAAACTTGATATTAGATTCACACACATGAATATGTGTCCCAGAAGTTTTTGCATGCTCAACACATTGGAAAAATAAATCAACACCATCTGATTCATCAAAGCAGTCATAACTAACAAAGCTCAAGAAGTGATTGGTGAATGTTCACAGAGAAGTGTTCCTGAGCAATTAAAAATACTTAGAGAGGAAAAAGGATCTCGTTGAATTCTTTTGCATAATAAACTGAAGGAAACCTCAGTCTGCCCATGGAGATCCTATAAGCAGAAAAAGGGCTAAACTTACTGACTGAACTATTCATTGTGAATTATTCCCTCTGCACTAATGTCTGCACGGCATGGAAGCGTGGTGCCAGCCCTGCTACACACTGTAATTTTACCCTTCTAGGAAAAAAGTGGGAATATACTGCTGGGCATGTTAAAGCACTCAGCTTTAGGACAGGACATTATATATATTTTAAACATGTGACATGCCTTTGTTTTTTGTGTTGAAAATGGAGAGTTATCAACCTTCAGAGGGAAAATACTAGCCCACAGCCAGTGAAATAAGATAATTTTTTTTTTCCTTTCTTTAAAGCAATATTTGGTGCAAAAACTATGTAAGACTGAAATGTAGACTTTGAGAAGTCAGAGGTCAGCACAGCAAAACCCGGCCAGCTTGCATTTACATTTTTGGGTTGACCATGAGTTACAGTTACCGATTCCTTTAGCAAATGCCTGCCTAATTGTTATTTTTCCTTGACTAAATTGTCCTTCGTAAGGACATCTGTTCTGTTCTTTGCCAAGGTGTAAAACACAATCGTATCTTAGAATTTGTGAAGTGCTTTGGTCTGATGATGAATCCTGCAAAGGACATGTCATCCTCCCCCCCAGCTTAGCATATCTCACTGTCAGGATATTTTTCCAAATACTATGACTATTCCTCCCCTCTCCCCTGATGAAGTATTTCCTCTACAATTCATCCCTTTCCGCAGCCCAGATCTCTCCAGCTTCTGCACTTCCCTGGGACAGCTGCATTGCTCCCTAATGCCAAGTGAGAGCCACTGCTGCACCCAGGACCAAGATTATGGTGGGTGGCTGAGCACCTTGGAAAGCATTTGTGATCATTTAGGTGCCAAAGAAAATCAATCCCTGAGCTACAATATGAACTATCCCACTCTGAATTCAGGATAGCCCAAAAGCTAATTAAAAGACATGCATTACATGGGGATGGTCACTAGAATTCCTCTCCTGGGCAGAAGAACTTGTTCTTTCCAGATCCTCTCAGCATCAAGGAGTATATAAGACTGTTCTCCTGAGCTGTAGTCATACATGGAGCAAATTGATGTCCGAGAGGACAGCAGTGTACAGGTGAAAAAATTCAGAGGAGAGACAGTTCCCATAGCCTGGGGAAGAGAAATCAAATCTAGACAGCAAGACCTAAGGAGGTCTTTTAACATGACAGACATGTTTTGTAGAGAATGGAAAAGCAGTGACTTGACTTGTAGAAATTAAATCTGGTAGAGAAAGTGTGAGGAGCAGGTATGGTGCTAATATCCTCCAGCATTGTGCAACAGGGAAATAATTATGTACAATGATGGAAAAACAATGGTTCAAAGAGGTTGCATTTTTGTTATACTGAGTTTATGACCAGACATCTGGCCAGTGATGTGAGGTGGATAGTATGAGATGAAAGGACTGGACAGGAGGTCCAACCAAAGATAAAGAGATAAATGCTAGAGAGCCATCAGCTTTGTGACAGTTGCTGAGAGTGAATTAAATCACAGAGGAGTAAAACCCAGCAGGAGATGGGGAAACATTGACAGAAAATGGGAAGGCAGGGAGAGTACTGAAGAAATGGTTGGAACATTTGTTGGAAAAGAAACAACCAAACATCAAGTTGTGGAAACCCATGGTGGGGAAAGGGAGAGTTGTGGGAGATGGGATGATTTGCTCTCATCTTCTAAGGGCTCTGCATTCCCATGAATGCTCACAGCTTTGCATAAATTCACACGCAAAGCATCAGGAGCAGATTAAGCTGAACTGGAAGGGAACCACAATGTGGGGAGGTAACAATTAAAGGCGGTTGCTGGGCAGCTAAAGCATATGGGAGATTGATTATAAATAGACAGAGATAGGTTTGCTGAAGTGGCTAATACAACAGTGATCCGGAGGGGGTGGGCAGCAGCTGCAGGCCAGCCCAGGACAGGGTGCATGAAGCAGGGAGGGTGCTATTCCTCCTGCCCCTCTCAGCACAGACACTAGTCATGGTCCATCTGCGAATTTTTGAAATAGGAAGGGGGGGAGTTAAAAAAACATAAAATATGGACCTCTGGAGGCAAAATGAGCTGTGGCTGCGTAGATTGCGATATTGAGAATGACATCTTGGCTCACACTCCTTAACAGCTTTACCAGTGTAACCATCAGGGCTTTAGCCATTACAGGGTAAAGCTAGCATCACCCTGGGTAGCATCAGAAGAGACTGCTACCAGGAGGACCACCACTATTATTACTAGCTGCAATAAAAAAAGCACTTCTTAAAATGTTTTTTCTACCTAATTGTCAAAACTGAATAATATTATCAGCTTTTTTATCCTTTGAGTATTTTTCTAATAAGAAAGCACAGAGATGCACTGCAAATAAAAGCAGAAGATTTGAGGATGCAAAGCAATCATGCAAAATGACTTTCATATCAGTTTGATAAGCAGCTGAAATTTAATAACTACATCTCTCCTATGGTGCTGGATGAAAGTTTAATACTTTATGCTTTTGCTTCTTTCTTCCGCACGACGCTTATTCAGAATCATAACTTTTCCTTTTATAGTCACAGGAATGTTAGGTGCGGTGGATTAATCGAAGCCTTAGGAGGCTCCAGCACGGTCGTGACTATAGTGACTTATAACCAAACCCTAGGAGAAGACTGTCAGGGGTCATAAGGGAAATGAGTGGAGATCCAAATGCAAAAGTAATATTTACTGAGGATAATGCACACAGATCTTGCTGTCCCAATAGGCAAGATGGAAGGCCAGTCTCTCACAACCCAGTTCCAAGAGAAGCTGGAGGCAGGAGCGGAAGAAAGAGAGAGGAAGGTAAAAATGCCTCTCAGAAGTTGGCCCAGAGATTTTAGCTGAAAATGTGATACAAAACTACAGGATGAGAAGCTTTCAGAATGTGACATGAGGCAAACTAAAACAATAACGAATATTGTTATATTCGTTATACACCAACAAATAACTATGACACCGAAACAAAAACCCAGTAGCCATCCCCTGCCATTTACAAACCCACGCCGGGAACATTAAGTGCAGAGGGTTTTCCACCGGTGACACAGCCCTCAGCCCAACGCAACTGCGCTGCCTTTGAGACCAGCGTGGGGCCGGCAACAACAGCTCCGGGGACCTGGAGCCGTGCCTGATAAGTTTTTCCGATGTATGTCTTGCGATGGGCGCAGGCAGGTGGGCAGGGGGCGGGCAGGGGGTCATGGGCAGGCAGGGAGCAAGCGGCAGCAGGGCAGGCCAGGGGTAGGGGCAGGCAGGGGCAATAGGCATGGGGCAGGAGGCAGAGGGCTGGCAAGGGGGCAAGCAGCGTCCTGCCAG
>NW_010529786.1:0-17073 GCF_000687285.1 Phaethon lepturus
CCTGACAGCCTTTTGTCAAACGTTTGACTTCTCCGGCTGCTCTGGACGCAGCCAACAACGTTCCGTGTTCCTGGGGCGTAACGGCAAGCACGTGCCGCAGCACACCCAAACGTAGGAGGGACTGCTTTAGCGCAGATGGGCCGCAGGCCTGGATCCCTGCCTCTGTGTCAGTCACCGAGTTACTGGAGCGTCTTCTCTTCAATCACTTGTCGTTACCTGGTGAATGACGTTAACCAGAGAGCGAGCTGAATTCCACTTGGAAATACAAGTAGCAGTCAGACAGTTAATCAGTTCAGTGCCCTGAATACGGCTTTGAAAAAGGTATGACGGCTGCCGTTGTGTTTGTAGCCTGGCTGACAGTGTATGACAGTACATACCTTTCAAATGGTCCTTTGGTCACCCTTTGGGCCCATTTTTGAGGTTACTTTCAGTCCTCTGATACAACCAAACGGCATGGAATTAGGATGCTCTTACTAGCCGTAAACCTTGCAGTTTAAACAGGGCTAGTGTGAAGATCTCATTTTCACGTTTGCCCGACGAGGTACAAGAGTGCGACTTTATAGGTTAAAACATAGCGCAAGTGTATAAATTCTTTGCACCATCCTCTCGCGGGTGGGCGTCTACCCAAAGATACTGCTTGCTCTAATGATATGAAATTGATATATTCCTCTGAAGCAAGCAGAACCTGTAATCTAAGTTGATTTATTATGTGCATGTTTGATAACTGTACTAGACATAGTGGGAGCATTTGCCTTACAATGAAGGTTTCGTTAAAATACATCCATAGAGACACTAAGTGTATTATGGAGGTCTAAGCAGAGCATGTGCTGCATCACTGAATGAACTAGGTATATTGAAGGAGCTCTTACGATGCTATGGCTTCGATTCCATGGAGGGAAAATGCAAGGCAACAATAAATCATTTCTAATGGAGAACGAGCAGCAAAATTTTAAGTATGTTCCTATGTATTATTTTTGTAGTACCACTTTATTCTGTGGTCTAAAAGTGAACCCAACTGAATCCAGCTGAAAGGACTCTGTTGGAGACTCTGAAGAAACAGAAGTGGGCTGTCAGAAGTTAAAAAACCTTCAGTACAGCTGCTGCCAGCTCCTTGCAAATGATGTTTTTATTAAGTACCAGCTTTTGACTTTTTCAGTATTATAAAAGAAGCAGCAAGCAGACCATGTTAGCACAAAATGAGTAATACACAATGTCAGTTCGTGAAAAATTGCCCTGAAGCTATAAAGGTGTCCTTTCTACATGCTTTATTTAATAGAAAGCAAAATAAAAACAAACGTGAATCTTGGGTGTTGGCATAGATTATATCACAGCACAGAAATAGTATGCCAAGCTAAGCAGCTTGCTTGGAGCCTGGGGTGAAAAAAAAAGGCAAGAACACTTTCTGGCCAGGCCAGATAAAAGAGCACTGACTATATAGTTCATCTGTGTTCCTTGCTTAATTTCTTTTCTCCTTTCCTTATCTTCACACCTTGAGCTCAGGCACACCAGCGCTTCATTTCTACGTTCTCTGTAATGTGTCTGTGTAACATTTTATGTTATTTTATAATAGAATAATTTTGAAGCTAGAAACTTCATAGTGCCACCTGCTGCTGAAAATACACATTTTAAAAACCTTGCTAGTTTGGGTACCTTCAAATAAAAGGGCAAAGGAGGAAAATATCTGTTGGAATAAAAGAACCTCTGAAAATGTTGGAGACAAGTCCTGACTTGCTGAGTGAATTTCAGTCTCACTGAATTTCTGAACTTTGAACCCGTGACTATTTTGACTGAGGTTGTAACAAGAAGTGACTCTGAGGATCTGGGATTTTGCCTAGAAGTTTTTTCGATGTTATATTTTTAATAAGAACTTTCATTTTAAAATTAGTCCCTGTGATGTGACTAGTAAAACACTCACGAAAGGATTCAGTGAAACAAAATTTATTTTCCACTCAGTGATTATCATCTTCTATTTTACAGAGAGCTCTGCACGAGATGTAAACCAAGGACCCTGGAACCAGCATCACATGCGGCACAAGCTCTGTTCCCTGCAAAGTCGTAAGATAGGCCATGGATCCCTGCTTGGTTGTTGGCATAAGATGGTATGTCCTCAGCCATGATGGTTGGAATTCATCTTCCCTAACCCTTATCATCTAAAAGTTAGATGAGGTTAACATACAGTCTGAAGTACAATAGCTGGTTCTTTCTTCACTTTGTGGAGAAGACCATGTCTCTAGTACTAGTGAAATAGTAACCATATGCCTACAGCCTTGGTTATGATCTCATCCCCAGGAACTATGGAAATAGGAGAAGTGGTAGGACTTTGTACATGAGTATGTACAAGTAGAATATAGACCCTTATTCTTCCTGAGGAAAGTTCAACTTTATATTTGGCTCTGAGGAGTCAGGAATGGTTTGGTACTGGAATCATCCTGTAGAATAAACTGGCACTGAAATGCTTTGAATGAGTGACTGTCAGAGTTTCTGTTTTGTTATGGCTTGATGACTTAACCTAAGAAATTAATTTCTTTACAAGTTGAAAAAATTCTTGAGAACAATGCATTTAAAACAGATAAAAGAACTTGTAAGGACGATTTAGCCACTTTTTGGCAGTATTTTAGAAGCCTTGGGAGGCACTCTGCATGACCTCCCTTTTCATTCACAGAGGAGGTCTGCTGTCATGACACTATCACTCTGCAGTACTTCATTTTGCAACAGCAGCCTAATCTACTCAACAGATATACCTTTATATATATATTTTCATATATATATGAATTTTTATATATAAATTTTATATATAAATTTTCAGAAGAGCTTTTTGTAATGTACAGGTGCTTATGTACAGGCAATTCTGGCTGCACATTTTACCAACATTACACATTAAGAATTCTCCTTCTACTAAGTTAGCTTGATAAAAAACAAGGTAAAGGACATTTCTTAGTTGTTGAGCTTATTGTGTCTTTCACACAGTGAAAACTTATGGTGACTTTTTGGTCAATTATACAAATTTATGTTTTTTTTATTTACTGAACTGGTTTTAGTTGGGATAGAGTTAATTTCCCTCATAGTAGCTTGTATGGTGCTATGTCTTGGATTTGTGATGAAAATGATAACTCAGGGATGTTCTAGCTATTGCTCAACAGTGCTCACACAGCATCGAGGCCTCCTCTGCTTCTTAGGCTGCCCCACCAGGCTGGGGGTGCACAAGGAGTCGGGAGGGGACACAGCTGGGACAGCTGACCCCAACTGACCAAAGGGATATTCCATACCATATGACATCATGCTCAGCAATAAAAGCTGCGGGGAAAAAGGAGGAAAGGGGGATATTCAGGGTTATGGCATTTGTCTTCTCAAGTCACCATTAAGTGTGATAGAGCCCTGCTTTCCTGGGGATGGCCTACTGATGGGAAGTAGTGCATGATTTCCTTATTTCGCTTTGCTCGCGTGCACAGCTTTTGCTTTACCTACTAAACTGTGTTTATCTCAACTCACAAGTTTTTCTCACTTTTACCCTTCTGATTATCTCCCCATCCCACTGGGGGAAAGTGAGTGTGTGGCTGCATGGGGCTGAGCTGCCCACTGGGATTAAACCATGGTAGTCCTTTTTGATGCCCAGTGTGGGGTCTGAAGAGTTTGAGGTAATGACAGATTTGACTGGAGTTTGCTAGACCAAATTTATAGCTGTTACAGCTGTTTAGCTGTTAATTGTCAGGCTCCTGTGCTTGCCATGGGGCCTGCTTGCCTTACTGTACGTCAGAGTCCAGTGCTTGTTAGTGGCTGCTTTTTGCTCTTGCTGTTTGCTGTAGGGCTTATCATCTCACCCTGCTGTGCCTGGGAGCATTTTGATAACAGCAGTGGCCACGTGCCTGGGCTGGCCGATGGCCAGGATATCGCTCCTGTTCTGTGCTGCTGTGCTGGACAGGCTGGAGCTCCAGTGTCAACTTGAGTTGAAGGGAATGTGGCCATGCGGGAGCAGCACATCCCAAAGTGTCTGTGGCTGTGGATAAGTCCACAGCAGATCAGGTACACCTCAAAGCATCTGTGGCCATGGGTAAGTCCTGGCCACAGCAGATATACCCCCGAGGAGGCTGTGGCCCATGAGTAAGTCCACACTGGTGCAGGTGGGACTGTGGTCTGTGAATAAGTCCATGCTGGAGCAGAGGCAAGGGGAGGAGTATACTGCGGTGTCCAAAGCGACCAGAGGCTGAGACTGTAATGGATATACCTTTAAATTGTTGTAACCCATGGTTCAAGTTGCATGTTATAGGAAGTACTATAGCAGGAACCACCACCAGTGGAGGACGAGCTTTACACGAAGCAGTGCAAGTGCAGCAGTGACCCAACCTCAACTGGTTTTGGTGCCCAATAACTCCACGCAACACAACACCTCTTCTGTCCTGAGTGGCCACCATAAGAGATAGAACCCAAGTCATGGACTAATGAACTCAATGGACATTTTGTGGACATTTTATGGATGTTGTACAGGGGTGGTCCATAGACTAAGAGAATTATATCTGTGTATATATCAAAGGATGGGAAGAGGGAAAGTGGCTAATGAGGATCTATTGGATAGTGTGGGACCTCAGCATGACGTAAATGGTTTCAATAAGGTGTGGAGATTTTACTGGTTTTGGCTGGGATAGAGTTAATTTTCTTCATAGTAGCTTGTATGGTGCTATGGTTTGGATTTGTGATGAAAGCAGTGTTGATAAAACACTGTTGTTCATGCTTCCCGGTGTGATACAGGGGCTGCCTGCACTTGTGGCGGAGGAGGAAGGATGAGCACTCTCACCATTGGCTAGGTAATTATTTTGCTCAAAGGTGCATGAGTTACATGTTACAAGTTATGAGTTAATGAATTGCGAGTTACAAATTAGAGAACTTGTGAGTTAGAAACCTCATGACTTAAGTGATGAATTGGTGAATTCATGTGCTGAGGTAGCCTGTACGAAGGGGACTGAGCCCTTGTTTGTCGTGTTCGTTTTCTTTCCTACTGAGCTCATAAAATAAAGTTTCATTTACAGAGTACCTTCTCCTGTAAATTTGAGAGATCCAAACGAAGCGTGACACAGAATGAGCAGTCTGTGGCCCTTCTCCCTATTAACTGTCCAAATACTTTAAAACTGCTTCTTTCCAAAAGGGCGAACAGGCAGCGACTAGGGATGCTCCTCCGAAGGCAGCAGAGGAAATCCTTCACAACACTCAAGTTCTGTGTTGGTTGTCTACCCCAAATTCCTGTTTTCTTTTAAGGGCCTTGCCAAAGACCTCTGGTGCCTGCTCCTCTTCCCAGGGCAGTTATAATCCACCTGGTCCTTCCCTCTTGTTTCAGTCATTATAGACTATGGACTTCTAGAGTTAATGTGTGTCAGCCTAAATGATTAAAAGCAATGCACACTGTATCCCAGAAAACTAGAAAGGTTGAAAATGTGCTTCTTCCTTCTCAAAGAAAGGCGCAAACTCAAATCACAGTCAGCAGACATACCATGTACAACAAAACAGCATCATAAAAATGAAATTATTTAAAGTACTATTCAAATCACGCAGTCCTTGTTGATTTAGTTTCCAATTACACAGAGGTAATTGTATTAACGAACTGCCTCATTCAGTTTGGTGGGAAAACAACTGAAAGTTTTAATGTCCTGGCATCTGCAGATAATAAATGATATGATCTGTGTGTCTAACTCAATTAGAGTCGTACTTCTTGTTTTGACCCAGAGCATACTACAATATCAGCAGTATGTCTGATGAAAGATACTTCTATGACCTTCTGGAGCCAAGACAGTTCTGGAATAATTCTAGAACAGAATAGCTATTCTAGAATTAAATATTGAAATAAGATAAAATAGATGAACAAACTTATTCCATAATTAATGGCCCCATATATATAGCGATTTAAAATCCAAGTTAAATTCCATGAATATAAACATTTGCAACCTGCATTGCATTGAATATACTGGGAATAGTTTTAAAAGACTTCATTTTGTGACTTCAACTGCTGAAGCCAGACTAACTATAAATAAACATATTACAAGAGTCTAAAGTGCATCATGTGCTTTGGAGTCAGAACCCCATGTCTGATATGCTGTTGAACTTCCTACCACCCTCTAAGTGTTGGAATACATTTATGCCATAGGTGAGCTGACCCAGCTCCTGCCTGCCTGTCTTTCCCTTTGAATTCTCAATTACTCCCAGGAGCATAGACTGCCTAGACATTTCTCAAATGCATGCTATAATTGTTCACGGATTTTTTGCTGCTCATTCTATGCCCAAAAAAATCCAGAAAGTGTGAAAGCAAGAATAATACTGAGGTCTCTTTGACTTTCATTTTCTGATGCAAGAGATAACACAAACATTGGGTAGAATATCTGTCCTATCAAAGTATTTTAGTATACTAGCAGTACCTGTAGAAATAGAATTAGAAATTCAAATAGTGTTTAATCGATGATACATTCATAATCTCTTCTAGGAAAGACCTTATCTTCTAACTCATCATTCTTTATGTCCTCTGCTATAACAAAAGTGTTTGCTAAAAACGGGAAACCCCAAGTTATTTCCTGTTCTGATTTTCAAAGAGAAAGGGAGAAACTGGCTGCTTTATTGCCACTTTTTTCTTTATCTTTTCTCTTTTTTTGAGATTTTCCTTCTGATAGTCACATGATGTGGGAATATAGTACATTGTTTACTCCTTCAGCCTCTTGTCATGCCCCATGTATTCTGCTAACCCAGCAAGCACTCCTGACGTACCGCGTTTAAAATATAAGCAACCTGCTGATTCTATTCACACCGTTCTGCAAGAGTTGCACTTGGAGCAGCCGCATGCACGGGATGCTCTGCTTCTCGTCCGCGGGGCTATTACGCAGGCAGCTTGTTAGCTGTACTGAGCCAGTCCTGATGTCCCTGGTGGGGTGTTGACTTCCAAATGTGCTCAGGGTTGTGAAGACGGGCATGGGCAGGAGGGCAGACGCCAGTGCTGCGCAGGAGTGCTCGTGCCGTCTCACTGCTAGCGAGGCAGCAGAGGTAATACCTTGAACAAGGTGCACGGGTTGGCTTCCAGTGTCGACGTGTCCTCTGTGCCTCGGTATGAAGGCAAGAGTCAGAAATGCAGAAACCTTGGATGTTTCTGTTGGTATTTTGCCTGGTTCTTCTTTTTTTTCCTTTCCAGTTTAACTTGCAACTCTTCCTTCTCTCCTCAATATGTCATTATGTGCAGGGTGTTCCCACCCATTAGCCTAACTCTCAATCTCACCTCTGTTAGCGTGCTACAGGGAGAGGGTAACACAGAGGCCTAGGGATGAACAATGGCTGTATTTGAATAGGAAGCGATATCAAGCATTTGGCATGACCCTCAGCACTATACTGGACCATGTGCCTACTTTTTATTTAAATACGTAGTAGAAACAGGGAGGTTTATCTCTGGAAGTGAGTTTCTGAGGAAACAAAAACTAAGCTTGATTCTCAGAATATAAATGCAACCCTCATTTTTATGCACTCTTTTGGGATCTGCTACTACAGTAATTTGGCGGCTGCTCAGCAGCAGCAGCTAAGAAAGCAGTGTTGGGATCTCTGGCAGCCCATGACCTGCTGACCCTTTTTTTTAATTCTACTTTGTATATCTAAGCACTCTGTTCCAGAAAAAGTCAACCATTATGGGTTCCCCTTAATCACCCTTAAAGGTTTGGACAAGTTAAACATATGCACGTATTTCCAAACAAATCTGGCCTCCAGCCGTTGATTGCTATTCTGGCTTTTTTTCAGAACTCTTTCTCATTTATCTTTTGTCTTTTTGGTAGTGCTGTGGATGGAACTGAATATCTAAAGCCAAAATCATAAAGAAAATGACTTAACCTGATGCTGCTACAGCTCTTCATGTGGAGTCCAAAATGACATTGATCTTTTGCCTTGCCATATCCTGTGCAAACTTGCATCTAGTTGCCAGGGAAGAAGAAGAAGAGTTTCCCATCATTCTCTTTTCTAATTCATGCTATTCAGGCTATTTCTTCCACTGAAAAATTGTTTGGATTCTTTGTACACTATTTATCAACTTGCAATAGATCAAAACTATTACTTTTTGAGTGCACCATTTCTTTACATCCCATCTATAATTCTCTCTTCCTTGGTATTTGCGGCTTCTTGTGATGTACAATTGTAAATGTCAGCAGCATGCTGAAGTTTACTTCATTTTCCTGATGAAAATATTTTTTAAAAATCAGCCCTAACACCCGTATCTATCATACCCCAAACACCTCCTCACAGTTGAATATATCGTATGCCTTTGCAATGCTGTATGGAGGTTCCCAGTATGTATTGGGGTTTCCAGCGTACCCCTGTACCCCGTGTACAGGGGTAAGCCATGTTCGAGAGGGAGAAGCCTACGTGAGAGCCAGAGCAGCAGTTTGGTAGCTCTGGAGGCAGAAGGGCTGTTGTAAGCAGCCTGAGAGCTTCCCAGGGAAATAGCTTGCTGCTGGCTGGGTGTCATTAGCAGCAGCAGGAGGACATAAGGAGGCAGGAGACAGAACAAAACTGTGTATGTGACTGGCAGAAGACTGGTGTCAAACGGTCCCAACAAGGCCCAGCCCATACAATCATAACCTTCATTTGAGATTCAGCTCCAGGGCTGATAATGTTGCCACTGTTAAGAGTTAATTGTGCTTAAGGGAGTTGCCCTGTTTGTTCCGAGAAAGCCATAAAGCTGTCGTGTTACTTCTGCAGACCCTGCATGTTAAACGAGGACAGCCTGGTAACAACAGCCTGCAAAGCCTCCTGCCCCGGCACCCATGGTGCTGGGCACCGAGCTGGGGGAGCCCCGGCTGGGCAGGCGTCCTCGCCCGCCGTCCGGGGGCAGGTGCTCCACAGCAAGCTCATAGCTTTCTTAGCAAAGCCAGTCCGAATTCGTTTTTCAAGTAAGATTTTTATGGAATATGATTTGAAGCTTTTAAAAAAATCTCTTACATCTGCTGCCTTCTCTTCAGCCATTCCTTTTATAAATCTGTCCGAACAGATCACTCAAGTTTGTACAGCAAGATTTTTTTAGTAAGACCGCAGCGTTTGTTGATTGTGGCCCCAGAACCTTCCAGATGTTGAGCGATCGCTGTGCAACGTTTCTAGTATTACTCACTAGAAACAGAAATTATGCTTAAGAGATACTGATGCCAAGTACCACTTTTTTCTTCTTCTGAAAATTGCTGAGAAGTTTGGTTAATAAATGTTCCTCAGTTTCCCACATCTATTGTGATAATTCACGCTGTTATCATAAGCGTATCGCATGCATTCCAGAAACTACAGCAGAATGCGGCTAACATCCCTTTGCCCCTGCAGCAAACAGAAATGATTTCCTGTATTCACTTACAGTTTCTTAATCAACTGCTTAAGAATTTGATTTGCAATCAAGCTATCTGTTTGCAAGGTCACAAAGGCCATTTTTATTAGTGTGCGGTGTGTGTTACGCTAGCTTGCAGACTGTTTGCAAGTGCAACACGAGAGCCGGAGGTTATGTGGCTTGATGAAAACAAGTCCGCTGAACACATATGTTTTGCGTCGGTGAGCTGACAATACCAAGCAGGAAAAGCAGGCCTGGAGTAGCCTACGTGCTATAATTTCTGATGTTCAGGAGGTCTGTAAGTCTTTTTAGGTTATTATGCAAACTTAACAAGAATGAGAACTTGTCAGAATATGAGATTTTTACTGCAGTTCATGCATGCAATTTTCTCTTTGCTATTACAGACCGTAAGTTGGCTATATTAGTTAGCCAGCTTTTCAACAAACTAAATTCCTGGGACTCTGCCTGACTTCCTTGGAAAATTTGAAGCTGTTTTTAAGGAGGTTCTGTGAGAAAAAACAGCACAGTGAATTTCACTAACTTTGGCTGGCTTGTAAGGGAAAGGCTTGCAGTTGCCCTCAGGCATGAACTTGATTACATAAAGAGTAAGAAATACAAAATAAATCATATGCTTTAATTCTAAATTACATTAGTTGATGTAATAAGAACTTCCATACCAGATCAAATCTAAATTAGTTGTCTGCCAATAGTAATTCCCAGATGTCTCTGAGGAAATTGCCCTATTCTTCAACCTCCTTTCCCCCCTCCACAAGTAAAATGGATAATTATATAACAACCTGACTATAGGGGAAGTTATTTTGTAACCGCAGGCTGGTGGCTGATTTATGCCCTGAACTGTGAACATTTATATCCATTATGAATTTTTATCAGGTCCAATCTAATTCCCCACATAAATGTATGAATATGTATAACCATTTACTGAATCCTGCTAAGCACTTGGCCTCAGTGATACCATTTGCCAGCGTGTTTCGCAGGCATATTACTTTTGCCAATTTTAAATATATTGCCTTTTACTTTCCTGAAAAGGTTCAGGTGTCTCTAGGACTGCCATCATTCTGCTGCACCATGGCTTCCTGAATTCGCAAGTGTCATTACAATTTAATGTCAAGAGAAGAGTTTGGTTTGGGGGGAAGAAATTGTTTTGGACAATGGGAAGGAAATTAGTTTTTATTTGTGTTGTGCTGGGTCAAAGAAGTGCTTTTGTGAAATACTGGGGAGAGAGGGCTTAATCTTGGGGTGGGCTATCACAGCTACATTTTATTGTGGGAGGAGGGTAGATTATCTTTGATTACAGGGAAATTGGTTATACCTGGTAAAAGAACGTTGGATTAGGAATGATTTCGGAGTAGAAAAGTAAGATCTATTTTATCTAAAGAAGGAATTTCGCTGTACATCTGTGTGGGCTGACTACTGACATAAAAAAGTGGTCAGGTTTTGACTAGAAGCAAAAGAAGATGGGACAGACTGTAGGGAAGACTATGCAGAAGAAGCAAGAAAAGGCAATATTTTCCTCTCTCCTCTCAAATCTGGACATCACTGATGGTATCTGCATTCACAGAAATTTGAAAGGCAGGCAATTCCCGGGGTTGCCAAAGGGAAGAGGCACCCTTGCAGATCAAACCTTGAGAGGTGGCTGTAAGACCAACTTCAGTAGTCCATATGTGAAAAATCTTAAGTTTGTGAATCCTCAAAACACATTCTCAGTGAGGAAATATCAGGCTGAAAAAGTTAACTTACAGAGAATGGGGATATATGCAAAGCCAACAGAGACATTTAGAGGGATTACCACAGACGGCAGAAGTCAAGAAGCAGTAGCTGCACACAGAGAACTTCGGTGATCAGGGTCAGTATAGGGCATCTGTGGACTTAGCCACAAAGTTTCAATTTTGGTGTAAATTCTTTAGTTTGGGAGTGCTGAGACATGGTCTCTTGTTGGTTCACTTAATTATGTAATGAACAGCTGCAAAGTTTTTATTTGGATTAAAATTTCCCTGGAACTCAAGGTAATTTAGATCTGAGGTTTTGGCTCCAGTCCCTTCCCAGCTTGTACTCAATATAAATTACTGCCCTAGAACCATGACACGTTCAATTTATCCTCCATTTAAGATGGCTGAAAAGTGCATGCATAATTCTTTGCATACCACACTTTCTGTAATCTACTGTGACAAATAGACCAAATGACTGAAACTGCTAGGTAAGACACTTTATTTTAGTCACGAACCCACACCCAGCCTTAGTTTAAATACCAGGCAAAAATGACGTTTGAATTATTTGATTTGAATCAATGCCAAATTCAATCTTATGCAAACTCAGAAGGAGAGAGGGAAAAAGGTCTTGGAATAAACCCAGTGATTTATGTGTGGGAACATAAGGCAATAACAAGCAGCAATCGATTCAATTGTAATGACAGGAGTGGACCACCATGACAAATCTGACAACTTTTCATTGGAGCTACTGTGACTGAGGGATTGGGAACAGGGTGATATTTTTACACATGGATAACGTCTCCAAGAAAAGTAGACTCAGGGACCAGCATTCCCAGTTCCACCTTCTACCAAAAACGCTGGTCCAGCTCTGTATGCCATGCTCCACTCACACTGCTGTGAGGTTCTCCCATTGGAGACAATGGAGGATGACAAATATTCCCATTCTGGAGAGAAAAGTAGAAAATAGTTATATTGCATCTGTCTGAGATAAATACATATATTTGCATGATCTAATTCCAAATAACCATGTTAAATTAAGAGCTGTATCCAGAAATGATGAACCTTGGTGTTGAGTTTTCATCTTCTGGGTCAGTCTGATTAGTTAGTGCCATGAGTTCAGGTGCAGGGAGGCAATGTCACCTGGGCATCCCCCAAGGAGAAAGCAGGACTGCCTACAATTTTGGCAGTGTTACACACAGGGATAATGTTTTCCAGGATTATTTTATACTCTGAAGTATTACTGTTTTTCTTGGGGCTTTCTTTACTATGTAGCAAGCCTTTCTAGTACGGATATGTTTGCATAACCAAATGCTAGGAGTTCTGTTCAGAAAGGCAGCCAAGACAACTTTTCAGCTACACCTACTAATCCCAACATTCAGCTCAACCCACAAAAAGATCCTGGGTGGTAGTTGCCTAGGAAGTTTGTTGCTGCAGTTCTCTTTGGCCACTTGTATGCAGAGAGTCTGAACGAGCTTTCTCTGAAGTTATGCTCAGGAAGGTCTGACTCTTTAAGCAATTTTGTCCTCAGCCAGAGACTTATCCTCTAATTTGATGCCTCTCGGTGGATTTTTTTTTCCTCTGAATTGTCATGCCAAACAGTTGTCTGCTTTGTTGGTTTTTTCATAGAAAGGCACCTGTTCAATTTTAGATACTGTTCAGCCTGTTCCAGTTCAGTGATCTGCACTGCTCCTCCGAGAGCCCTGAGCTTTTCACGTATTTCAGGCTGCCAGCTCTCTTAAGTGCTTTTCCCCAGCAGCAATTTTGCTCTGAAGCTCTTACGACTGAGCCAACTTCCATTCCTTCATAAAGGAATACCCTCTTGTTATTGCAATTGGGGAGTTCCAATAAGAGGTTTTTAATGTCTCCAGAGTGTTGTTATGTACGATAAAATCTTGAATTAAGCTTTACCTAACACTTGTTCATGCACTATTCATTTATTGGCAAATTGCATTTGTTTCTGCTGTTGACAAATACTTTTAGGTTTATTTCAAATACCGCAAGTACATGATCAGATTAATGTATGACTGAATAAAATGTTATATGCTCTGTTTGAGTAGCAGGAGCAGCTCGAAGCCTGCATTCACTGCAATGTACACTGCCATCTTGTGTTCTGAAGTTCTAGATAATATAAAAATGCACACTATACATATTGCTTTTCACAAAATAGGAGCTGGCTATATGAGTGGAATACGCAAGGTTATCAAAAGGTGTTTACTGTAATTTTCTTCTCTTTCTTGTAAAACGGTCTTTAAAATAGCAAGTCTCACTGGTAACTCTGAATTAATCTGTTCTAACAATCCATTATGTTTAATTAGTGATTTGTGGGTAACCCAGTAAAAAAAAAAGGACTACAGAGAAAATTCTGCTACAGCCTACAGCCAGACCATTCTCTTTTTCCAGCAATAAGGTCCAATATGGACTCCAAGGAGGAGCTCTGTTGCAAGGCAGCCTCTGAGCTGGTGTGGAGTTGCCAGAGGCGTTGTATGCCAAATGCTGCAAAAAGGGGATATGACAGAAGAGAGGGAAGACTTGTATTCTTAGCTGGAATCTCTGTCCCATTGGAACAATTGTAGTCCAAACATAATTAGATCATCCCCAAGGCTGTTCCAGTATGCACCAGAGTACTGGTCACTTGGTTGAAACAGGACCTAAAGTGACGCTTACAAAATGAAGAAAGTGAATTTAACATCTCTGCCCTGTCGTGTTTACTCAAAATTGGATTCAAAACACAAAACCAATGACACATCTTGGTGGATAAGTACTACATGCTCTTCCTCTAACAATGATCATTCCTTCATAATGTGCAAATAAGTCTTTTCGTACACACATAGTTCCAATTGCTTTCATTGTATAACAGCATTTAGCTCTGCCTTTTTATTATGTTTTTATTAATTCCAGCTTCTTTCTATAGTTGTTTACCATTGCGAACGTGTAGGAGCACTCTTAAACACAGCTTTGAACGATGGCTCTATAAAACCCAAAGGATTTATTCCATGCAGCTGCTGTTGCCTGAAACAAGCATAAGCATGAAAAGGAAAAGGGTGCCAAAATTCAAATCCTAAGCTCAGAGACACCTGGGGCAGGGCAGGAAATAGTAAGAGCATATCAAGGTAACAGATGCCAAGGTAGTAGGGCAGAATGGCAGAGAACATTAGCAGAGGAGAGAAGCACGCTCGGCCTTTCCTGCTCAGAAGTTCCCCTCAGGTTAGTTGCTTTCCATGCCAGAAACCTTTCATTCCACCTGTTTGGCATTTCTTAGCCCATTTGCACATACTTTGGTATGTGAACTTGCAGTATCATTTGCCACCTCTGAAAGGCAAATGCTTATGGCATCCATTATTGACGGGTGCAGGCACTGTCTCCCAAGATTACTTTTTATGGCTTACACGCATAATATACCACGGCACAGAGTTTAAACAACCTCCCTCTCTTGTGAAATGAGCAGTTGGAGTAATTTGAAAGAGCTTTTGCTCCTGTAACGATACTTTGATAATACTTCATTGCTTTTTAAACTTGCCTTCAAAAGGCAATGTGTATATCGCGGTCTGGTTGCATAACCTCCTGGTTCGGTAAGGGGAGAAGATTAAAACTATTTGCACAACACATTACAGTCAGTGTTTAAGTAATGCGAAAAGCTTATTGAAAAGGACTTCGTCATTTCAAAATCTGGAATGCTTTGCTAAGATTGTTAATGCTATTTTATTTACTTTATCTGCCTCTAAGATTCCTGCCAGTTTTCTTAGTTTTCTAGCACAGAGTCATTCTTTCTTAATTTATATTCTTTGCTGTCTTGCCATCCGAGAGATTTTCAGAAAGAAAAAGCTAATTGGCTACATATGAGGAATAATAAAACAGTAACTCAAATTGTGCTAGAAATTGTATCAAATAAAGCAGGAAACTGTCTTCTGTAATCTCGGTACTACAGCGATCTCTGAGGAGGCGTACATATAACTCCCTGGTGACCGAATAGCCCTGGCTCTAACAGTTATGCAAACAGCAGAAGAGGGAAAACTACTGCAAACAGAGCAGGTCTGGGAGGAGAACTGATGTCTACTGTGTCCTCAGTTCCTGGAGATGTGTGTTGACAAGGCCTGTGACTATGGTCAGTCTAAGCCTCTTAAGCACCTCATGCGCCAGCTTTTGAGTGTCTGCCAACGGTTGCTATACTACATTAGACTGCATAATGTCCTAGCAATGGATGGAAGTTTGTTGTTTCCGTTCCTGGTTTGTTTTCTGTTGGCTAGTTCATTTTGGCATTGTGAGACCTTTACTGATGCTAGAAGATGCCTGCGTTTACCGGTAACTACCTACCGACTAAAAGTTAATGGTGGGGGACAAAACCTTAAGGATAAGTCTAAGCATGTGAGTTGAACCCGTCCCCTCTGGATGAGTAATTGTACATTGCAGTACCATGTCCTAGCTGCTGGGTTAATCCTGAATATGATCTTTGGAGACAATACTAGCTCAAGCTTCGACTTTCATGTTCCCATCTAGGAGCGCCCTCCGACCACCTAAAGTCACAGGCATTAGGCAGAATTGCAACCACCGGGTGCAGCTGGGTCCAGCTAAACCTGCGGTGCCCTTGGAAACAGCAGTGAACTTTCAGAGAAAGAACAAGATCAGGGAATGGCAGAGAGACTTTCACTGAACAAAACTTCAAGGCATTTATTTATATTTTCTCCTGTAATTAAGCTTAGTATTTTTAAGCTTTTCCAGAGATACAAAGCCTACCGTTTCTGTTACTGCAACCCTTGGCACTCCTGGTAGAAGTAAACCACCACACACCCCTGGAGCACACGCTACACTTCCCAGAGGCCTTGCATGTATTCTACTACTCAAGGAGAGTTGTCTGAAGAAAAAGGAGATCCACCACAGAGCACAAAATAATCAGGCCTTGAATTTAAAGTTATCGAAGGTTTTTGTTTTATGTTTTAACAAAGCTGCCTTTCCTTTAAAGTGTCCATCTGCTGGGCTATAAATGCTAGCGAGAAAGCCTCTGCTGAGGTTTATTTTCTGTTAACCAAGAGCAGCTGGCCATCCACCACCAGGAAAGCTGTGTTTTGTTGCATTTGGAAGCAAAGGTCACAAGTGGAACACTCCAGTCCTTTGCCAATGACACATTTAGGCTGGGTCTGATCAAAAAATATCTTGTTAACCCACCTTGTTCAGCTTACCAGATCTCCTTAGATCAGAACTCATTATTGTGCAATCTTAAATGGCTTTCACATAGCTATGTGAGACTCTTCCTGTCCCCAGATGCGGCAGGACATAGGAAAAGAAGAGGCTTGCTTTTTGTCACCAGATTTTGGGGTACGGCTTCACCCTCTGCATTCCGGCACGTGAAGTGGGGATGTCTGTGCTGGCTGGAGACTCCAGGACCCGCTGCCTGCTCCGTCTGGCCTGTGCTGGGACTACCTGCAGGGATTTGCAGGGCTGAGGACACTGCATCAAAAGCTTCGCCACAGAGATGCTGCTTGATCAGCTCATCACAGCTCAGCACTCCAGAAGTCTGGGAGGTGCTTGTGTGCAGGGGCTGCTGACTCCGGAGTCTTGCTGCAACGTTTAGTAGGTTTAGTACGTTTTAAAAAGTCCTGGGGTAAAGTGGAGTGAAAAACAAAGGGTTGGCAGGGGAAAAAGAAGAAAATTGGAAAGCTTTTCTGTTAAATCCAGTCAAAACATAACTGACTGAAATCTCAAGTAAGATTGACAAGGCATAAGGATCAAGTCTGCCTGTTTTAACATAGCCAACAATGCCGTACAAGTCAGGTGAGAGCTATGGAAGGCAGGAACGCTTGGCAATTCTGGGATACATGGAATCAACAGGAAAAGAAATCTGAGGCAAATAATTTTTCCTTTTTAATTTTTTACTGGCGTTCAGAAACTGGTTAGAAGCTACAATAAAATATATTTAGACACTATAACAAAAGTTTTTAGGAAATACTTTGCTGATAAACAAATACACGCTTCAGTTGACCACAAAATAATTGCTAACAAGCATTCTGTAGAAGGAATGTGCTATGTCTCTGCATTCCT
>NW_010529786.1:17104-27660 GCF_000687285.1 Phaethon lepturus
AGAACTCTCCACTGAAGATCCAAAAGCAGGGCTTTCTGCTCTGAGATTTGGAGAGTTTTAATGATGTATTGAGCGGTAAATGAGGAATTTAAACATCTTATTGGAGGAATAAGACAGAAATGATCTCTAGCCATTTAAGGAAAAATTCAAACACAGCAGAAAAACTCAAATTAGGGACCCAAGAACAGGCATTTCAGCTCTGTCTTGCTTTCCTGTGTGCCAGGAGTCTCACCCCGTCCATTCCAGCTGAAATTTGGTGTTTAAATAGGGGTAAGGCAGTTTTAATGCTCTTGCCCCAAGCTGCTTTGTACCAAGATGTTCAGGGTAAGTACTATTATTGTCACAGCAAGACAATTATCCTGATAAATGTATCAATTTTCTTACTCCCCCTCTGCTGAATTTATTATCATGGTTTTATTCTTCCTTCAGTCACAAAGTTGTACTATTATCCTTAACTGTCTTCTTAAAACTAATCCATACATTGGCCAGGAGGGAGTGCTCTAGCAGGGGAGCCAACACTATTATCCTAGCGTCTTGCTGTTCCAGCAAGCTTGGGAATGATTGCCCTGTGGTTTCTCACCAAGCTGCTTTCGGTTCACAAGAGCATGAGGAATCACTCAGTACTTTTATGCCTAGTCATTAGGTATATTTACAGTAGACCTTTCTCCCTCAAAGTTTGGCACTGCTTTCTTTGCCCCCAATTTCTGTTTTACAACTGTTCCTTTGCCCCTAAACTTCCAGTGCTGCAGCACTAAGGAGCCGTGAACACAAGGACAGTTTGTTTTTTTACTTCTCAACGTACAAAGAATGTTGTGTTAAAGAGAAAATAAATTGTTTTTCTCTCATTTGAAAATGCCTACCTTCTTCAGCAATATCATTGCATGTAATGGAGCAGTAAGCTGGTCCCCTATCAGACAAAGCAAGCAGTAGAGATTAATTATCTCACAAATATTTTGGAGAATCAAGCAGTTCACCCATTTGTGCTGCTCCATTTCCCGTGTTTTCAGCTGAAAGAGCAGGCTGCTGTCTAAATTGATGGCATCCTTTTCAGCTGAGACCAGCTTAATCTATTTTGTGTTCTTCTAAAAAGGAGCTGCCTTTGTTATCCCTTGTATGCACCACATTTCTCCATTGAAACAAAGCGCTGGTGAACAGCATTGGCTTGACAGTGCCCGAGACTGGAGTCCTCAGGTCTGGCAAGGCAGCAGCAGTCGCAGCATTTAAGGTGTCCTGCTGGTGCAAATTCAGCAGCATGAGCTATCCTTTAATTTTACATACTTAATTAAACTTCTACAATACGATAATCAAACATGAATTCAAATCACATCATTACCGGGAAGGAAACAAAATTTTTAAAAGTTAAGTTTTAATTCTGTAATTCCAGAAGTGAAGGGGAGACAGTCTGCCAGGCTGCCTGCTAGTGACGCTCACAATTCAGTCTGCTCTAGCAGCGCTTGCTTACTTATAGGTAATAATGCTTTTTAGCGGTTCTTTCCCGTGACTGTCCACTCTACTCTTCTCCAGGAGGCTCTCACTCTCATCACAAAGACAGTTTAGCTGCCTGTGGAGCAGCTGCTGAACAGCAGCTGCTGACCCGCTCCAGTTTATAGCCTTGCATATTCAGATAAATTGCCACTCATTCCTCTTAATATACTGTGCTGTAATTTGCAAAATCCTGAAAATCGTCCCTTTATACTAGCATCTCTGGTGTTAAAACTATATTTTAAAAACTGGAACAGCTTTGCATCTGAGCAGAAATGTTGCTTTTACTTGTACAAATATTCTGTTCCTCTGCCTTTGACTCCCCAGCCTAAATTATAGTTGAATCAACATTTATTTTGTTTCACAGGATGTCAGAATTAGCGACATTTGTTCCAACTTCCTTGATTTACTACTTGCTCTCATTATTATTACTTCAGGCTGTCTCCTCCTTCTGTTTTTTATTTCCCAGATGGGGCAAAATTGAAAAGCTTAGACCCAGGTCTGGGAAAAGGAGACCAAAAATGAGGTGTGGGAGCTGCCTACTTCTGCCCAAACCAAAATGCAAATGCTATAGTACTGGCATAATGATAATGTATCTGTAAACCAGGAAATCACTCCCTTTCTGCTGTGGTTAGCCATGAGTGCAACACCACATGGTGGATGGTGCTCACCAGCCTGCAGCTAAGTTCCCTGTTCACAGCTCTGTGCCTCTGGTTCCTCTTTCGCTGACCGCAATTCCCCTTCCCATTACTCCATTCCTCGAGGAACAGCAGACGTAAAAAAGAAACATGGTACAAGGACACAGAACATCTTGTGTTCATGGCATTTGGCAGTCTCCTGCTGAAGCTTTCTGTGGCACAAGTACATAAAAAGCCATTGCTGGATGTTCAGTTTGCCTCCATTATCTTGCCATATAATTGTTTAGGGTGCTTGATCATCGCTTGGCACAGCACGTGAAGAGACCATTAAATGCCTAATACCACCACCTGTTTCTGTCCACACTCTGCCTGACTCTTATCTAATCTATTCTCATCATCCTTGCATGTGTTCTTGAATGTCTTTCTAAACTTACGATCCTGAAGCATGTCTCTAAAAAAGAAGGTGAATTGTATTAGTCCCCTACAGCTCCTTAGTACATACAGAGAAAACATCTTTGGTTTGTCAGAAGGCGCCTGTGATTTGGCAATGCAGAGGGAAGCTGGGCCAAACTAGAAGGAGTAACATAGCATTGCAGGAAGCTTTAGGGGAACTGACCAACGGGGAAGTGAGCATCACCGAGGGCTGAACAAAGATACAAGCACAGTGGATCGGGAGAACAGTGCCTGTTTGGGTAAGAGTGCATGTAGCTTAGTGCATAAACTGCAAATCTGCTGCAGAGAATGAGGACACAGCTTAACCCGCGCTCCCAGCAGACCGTAATGGCAGGGATAGTATTCACTCTTAGCTGTGTGTTGAAAGACTGAATTATAAAAGGATACGGGTGCCTGCATATATCTGAAAAAATGCAGCGGTTTCAGAGTAGTTGTACACTGTCTACCATTTTCACAAAGCACCTATCATGCATTGGGAAATTCAGATGTTTAATAAAATTCTCTCTTATTAGTTATAAAATCTTAATTTTCCATTAGTAGCTACCTTTACAGACTATTGTACTATTGTGTGGGAGATAATTATGGAATAATAGAGGATCATATGAGGATAATATAAGTATTATTGAGACAGAGTTAGCAGTTTTAATCGAAGCTGTAGAGGTTTCATTCTGCTTTGACATCTAGTTCCCTCGAGATCATGGAAAAACCTATCATTTTAAGCAAAGGAGAAAAAAAATAATCAATTGTTTCACATGAAAAGTGACTAAAATAATGGCAGTACGTGAAGGGAATCCTAAAAGTAAAATCAAACACTTCAGTCAAATAAAACTCACATTTAAAGAGTGTTTTGTTCATTTTAAAGAGTCATATGATTATTTGTCAGCTTCCATTTGGGAACAGTTTTTTGCATGGTCTATTCAAACACTCTGCCTGTCCCAAAATACACTGTTTACGCAATTACATTGCTTAATTGTGTGTCTGATGTTGCACACCTTGGTATTCCCTAGAGCATACTAAGGTAATTGTCTTAAAATGTAACAGACAGTAGAAGAAATTGTTCCTTCTCATTAAACTCTGAGGAAGGATTTGCAATAGCTGATTTGTTTGTTAAGCTGCCTTGGTATCTGATCTAGGAAAGGCTTTTTTTGAGTTAGCCACAACAGTTAAGTGTTACAGCTTTAACTGAAATATGTCAAACATTTCTGCTAAGTTATCTGATAAGTGTCCATTTTCCAGCAGTAAAGAGTTCTATAAAAAGATTCAGTCAAGAACTGCACAAATACACTAGGCTTTTCATCAGCACCTTTTTCGTATTTTAATTAAACAAGTAAAAATACAACAGACTTAAACTGCATTCAAGCACAATCAGCCCTCTCGATACTCTTGTATTTCCCTACCTCCTGAGATGCTATTTCTCACCCAGAAGTTGTAGACCTCTTGTCATACCTATAATCTTAAAAGGATACACTGGGATTGACTTTCTAATTAAAACCCAAGCAACATTCTCTTCCACAATACAGTTTACATATTATATACCCTTAGGAGTAAAACAATGGTTATTAGAACCAATAATATGTCTAGGGACATAAGCAAGGGAAATACAGAATTAACCAAATGCCGTTATTAGGTAATTTCTTCTTCCTCCTCTAAAAGCTGAGAAATTGCGGCAGACTGGGGGAATTTTAGTGCATCAAACTACATACTTAGACTGGACTATTTAACAAAATGGTATAATACAATCTAGCTTTCAGTATCTCCCCAGAAGATCAGATCTACATAGAGATCCTAGCAGCACCCTGACTTGATCTCACACTCCATACATATTAGAGCACAGGGAAGAGGAGAGTGCCAGGATATCGGATTATGAGGGCAAATTGTTGAACTTGATTAGTGTTTACAACATCCAGCTTCTCCTGCCTCAATTTCCCATGGAACATTTCTCTACTATCTGCTGGCTATCAAAGCAATATATTTTGGGAAAATATAGAAGGGCATCTTTCCCTTCCAAACATACATAACTATCCAAACAAGGAGAGTATCATAATTATATGAATTAAATGTCTCAAAAGGAAACTACCAACTCTATTCAGGAGAAATTCATAAACTGGGCTGTGAAAGGCAGTGCTCCTTCTCAAAAGGGGATTTTCAAAGTTGCAACACTTCCTGCCAGACTCTTCCACAGGAGGGCATAAAGCTGGAATGAGAAAATGGAGGTTCTGAAAGTAAATAAAGAGAACTGAGAATAGTTATGAGATGAAGTCACCAAGAAAAAAATGTAGGTGTATAGGAGTTGCAGCAGACGGGAAAGTATAGAGGCAAATAATTTGTACAGAAGCTCCCTTGTCACGCTGGGCAGTTACACTTCACTTTAACTGTCAGCTCTCTTAAAAAAGGGGAAGGAGAGAAGGTCTTGGGGCAGTAAAAAAAAGTGTGCAAACCACATTTGAGCTCCTTTGGGATATGCACCTTGAAAGCTAACTGTCTGTAAATGTCAAATTATGCTTACTTTCACCGACAAAGCTGCGGGAAACCGTATGTGGTAAGTATGTTTGGTTTTACTGAATTGCCTCCATAAATTAATATGAAAGCTTTTTCTCTTGACAGGCTTTTGACATACATTGCAGAAGAGCTGAAACTGGGCATCTCTATGCAGAATTTTCTAGAAGCTTGTCTTTCTTCCCTTCAGTTACCTGGATGAAGCAGGACTGTCACTCCACTAGAATGAAGAAGGTGAGCCGAGTTCACTGAGAACCTGTGAAGCATGTACATTGATAAACATATCTGCCACTCTTGCTACCAGTAAAAGAGTTTAACTGGTTTTACTACCAGAAGTAATCACAAGAAGCAAATAGAAATGTGTCTTAATCAGTTTGCAAAGGCCAACCTTGAACTGACTGGTGCACAAACTCATCCATGTATACAGCTAACAATTTAGCAAGTACTTTTCTTTTATGCAAAATGTGATATACAGAAAAGCCAGATATGGATTTATTACTAGTACGTAGATAATAATAATATATTATTACTAATAAGTCTGCTTTAGGGCACCAGTGGAAGGTTTAGTGGAGTCACAGTAGTTTCACAGAGGAGTCGATATGCATATTATGGACAAGGATTTAGCACTTGCTTCTCAGTGATCAGCTCTTGTTCAGGTACAGACTTACTTCTAAGCTCTAGCATTCCTCAACTGTTCAGATCATCTTGTTGACTGAAAGTTGAAGTAGTTGATTATCTTTGATTCTTTCTCTCTTTACCAGGAGAGAGTTGAGCACCAGGTACAAAAACGTCTGTATTTTTTGTATGTTTAGAGAGAGAACATGCTGCCCACTCACCTTTTCCATATAAAGAAGGTCAGCTTCTAGTTGGAGATCCCTAGATAGGAGGTTTCATTGATGGCTCACACTCTGCAGGCTTTTATCACCTTTTTCCTAGTTTCAGTTCCTCCTATCGTTGGGTAACCTTTCCAAATCCAGGCTGATCCTTGCCAATGTAGGCTTCTCCCTAGCTGTAAGCTCTGAGACCTGGGCCTTTCTCATTCTGCAGCACAGAGGCCTGCAAGCTGAGCCTTATATTGTCTTAAACTGGTAGTGGATAGATGGATGCGGTGCCTTTCCCCCAGGGTCTCTGCTGACTCTATAAAAATGGCAGAAAGCCTAAGTAGGTCTTAGACAAATTGGTTCCTTTCAGGAAAACTTCTTGGCCCACTCAAATATCAACAAAACTCCTCCCAGAGCATGAATTATTTGGTGTTGAATGACATGTTCATGAATGGGTGTAAGCTTTCTTTTTCTTTTTTTTCTCTGGTGAAAAAATGACTAATACAGAGGTGATCTCAAGTGCTTATGCCCTTTTCCCCCTTTTATTGCCTCATCAGCTTCTCCTGAGCCCATGATTCAGCTGTGAATGTCCCACACCCATCCTATACCTAGGGTGGCCAAAACCCCACCTCTTCTGTAGGTGGTGGCTTTTTGTACAGGTGTACAGAACAAAAAAGTGTTCTAATATATTAGTGTCAATCACATCTGAATAGTAGTTGAACTGGAGAAAGCAAGAACATCTAAAATGCACCTTGTTCAAGTAGGCGTTTCCTTCTGTTTTAACCTTGCAAGTAGTGCCATGAAATGAAGACTCTTGAAAAAATTAGGTTCTAACTTCCCATCTTTCTAGAAAGCAAAGTATTCTTTACATTCCTTTCCTCATTGGCTACTATTATGATAATGTGCTTTTGTTGCCCTCAGAAGCAGTGAGGTGAATTAAGAATTATCTCATAACTCAAAGCTGTGCTACTTTAAAAGTGAAAAATAAATTTACAAATCCTACAACCTTTTTCTGCTATTTAGTCAGTAAAGAAAACAGCACAGGCATGTACTACAGTACTGGCAATTCCTGCTAGTTTCATCTGGGACGAGGAGCTTTCTCAGGTTTCAATAAAACTTCTTTCAAATTTTTCAAAATTCTTTTTACAGTTTAAGTTGAATATAGTACTCTACCTTTTCTTCTAGATGTGTGTAGAGTTGCTATTTCAGCAACTTGTAAGTTGCTGAAGCTTCTAAGACTAGATGTGTATCCCATCAGTTAATTTTCCACATCTGATACCCACATCTCAAGGGCTCTCATGCTACATTAGGAGATTTTCAACAATCTGTCGAAGGACTTCATTCAAGGCAAGAAAATTTATCAGCAGAGTCTTTTCTTTTCATGCCCAAGAGTGTAGCGTTTGTCCTGAGCATCAAGTTCCCTCTGTGCTCTCCCATAGGACTCCTGTGTAATAGAGCTCTGAGACACTTTGTTATGAAGACCTCTCTGAAAGTTTGAAGTATTTTGGCTACTTCATTTTCTATTACACTGTAAACTCTCTTTAAAACTATGTTTCTTGAAAATGCCGATGTGCAGAGTTCTGGAAATGTCTTTGATGACATGGGGACTGTCACGTTGAGCTGGCATCTCATTCATGCTTGCAGGTGGACTCAGGTATGTGGGAAGGACAGCTCATGGAATGGCGAATGCTGCCACTTTGGCTCGGCAACAGTTAGCATACTTCAAACTACCACGTTGTAGATATGCGGGAATTTTTACTTAAATCCTTGTTTTCTTTTGGTGTCACAATTATATTCCAAAATTGTTGTGTTTGCTAGGTTTTCTTTTCAGCACTTCTACTTATCAGACTTCTTTTTTTTTTTTTTTTTTTTTAAATATGCCAGTGGTTCATTTCAGGCAAATGATGAGAAACAGCCACCTCATGATCCACCAGTACATGATGTTACTGTTTCTTTTTACGAAGATTGCCATCCTTCAAGGGAGCTGAGGATTGCATGCAGAGCACTGGCAGGAACTCAGCATTCTTACTGTAAGTAAAGACCCCTCTTGCAAAAAAACGAGGTGTCACTTAGCTATACCATTGCTCTGTGTTAGGGCAAGGGCTCTCACTGGTTTCCAAACCATACCACCATGCCTCTACCACCCCCAGTTAAATCTCCAGCCACACACACAACTGAAAATTAATTTGTAACTTTTTGGAGAATTAAGTTCTGAGGTGGTGACAAGTGTTGCTTATCAGATACTAGCTGAATTCAATTTTTTACTGGAAACCTTTCTGATTAGGATCAAATGAGCAATGGCTCATTATTTTTCCTTACAAGTGATTGTGATACAAAGAAACATTCCAGGAAAATCTGAAGCCTACTACAATGAATCTAGTCTCTCTTTGCCAGCATTCAGCAATGTGGAAAGATTTAGGTAACTGTGACTTAAAGTCCCCCCAGCTATATCCACAGAACTTCAGTAAACAATGTGAATGGAAACTCAGTCGAGAGACTCGTGTTTGTTCCCTACAGACTGCTTCCACAGCAGCAGACAGTTAAATGTGGATATGCATGAGTTAATCCAGAAAGTAGTATACAAATTATTCACAGGGGGGAAATTTAACTCCATAACCAAACTATCAAACTGCCTGAACAGCTGTTTATGTTGCAGTAATACCAGAAACCTAACCTAAAGCTGAGACCCTACTGCAACTAGTGCAATTCCTGCCCCAGGAAAATTACAGACGATTTTCTAGTCAAAGTACACAAAGGGCATGAAATCAATTAACAACAGCGAGAATAGAAGCAAATCAAATAGTAATAGTAACTGGGTGGCTTTTATGTACTGTTTTTCATCAGTAGGTCTTACAGGCCTTGATCCTGTATTGTCACACAGTCCTTAGTGTCTTTATCTTCAAATCATTCTCTCTAGGGAGATACTGTTATCCCTGCTTTATGTATGTGGAGCTATGACTCAAAGAGGCACCAATATTGCATGTCAAGTAGGGAACTGAACCAAAGTCTCACTGCTCGTGCACTACATACTGCTCCCTGGAGAACTTTGGGCTAGATGCTGCTCCCTGGAGAACTTTCTGCTAGTTGCTTAGCTAATAGAAAGGCATCATGTCGAAGTATCATGGGAGAAATAGGTCCCTGAAAGAGATTTGAAAGAGGGTAAGGTGTTTTATGAATTTTCATTTATTTCAAATACATGACATAACAAGTATGAAGAAGGCACAAATAAATCAACGATAGGCAAAATGTCATAATGAAAGTATTAGTAATTGCATCAACATCAGCATTTCACTTCAAGACTTCCAAAAAGCTGGTTGGTGCTATCCAACTGCAAAAGCTGATCATGAAAGCAGGTTCTGTGTGACAACTGAGTAGGCTTCAACACTGTGAGGTATTTCATGTCACAAGGAAAAAACTGGATTTAATCTGAGTAGGTCATCTAGCCCATCCCTTTGCCCTAAGCAGAACCGCTTATAAAGATACCATCTCTGATAGATGTATGTTGTCTGTTCTTAACACTGTCTAATGAAGGTGACTTCATTCTCTACTTAGGCAGGCTACAACAGTTTTTCATTTTCACTGCATTAGAAAGTAGTCTTATGCTAATACCGAAGTTATATCTTGCAGTTTGAGCTCATTATTTCTCAACCCTGTAGCTGGGGCATGAAGGGCAGATTGATTGCTCCATTTGACTACATAGCAGTCTGGACTCAGTTTGTTCACCCTTTTTTCATTCTCTGATTAAAAAACCCCTCCTGTCATCTGTTCTCCTTTAAAATCTTTCCGGTTTCCACAGCCTTTCCCAAGTGGAAATTCAAAGCTGACCAAAGAACTCTGGTGCACGATGGTAAATTCGTAGTAGCAGACAGCACCTGCCGTTGGCATCACATCTGTATCTCCCCTTACATCCCAATTCTTCTCCCTCTACAAAATGATGCTACGCAGTGAATCCCAGCAGACCCCACAGGCCTCACACGTGGTCAGGATTAGCTGTTCCATGCCCAGCGATGGCTGTTCTGGCTACAGAAATAGTCATCAGTCTGTCAGCATTCATTTTGTGGTGTGGGTTTACCGGGGGGGCAGATCATCAGCGGCCTGGAGCCTCTCTTCTAGCAACGTGTGTGTGTGGGGACAACAGCCAAGTTACCCAGGCAGAGGCACCTGGCTCAGCAGCTCTCCACTCACCAGCGCCTTGTGTCCCTGTCAGCAGTAGTGATGAAATCTCTTAACCCCTGTAGGATTGTCACCTCATAAACCTATGTCTTAAGTAACCCACCTATGCTATTGCCATTAATTAGCATTTCATCATTAACTTAGGCAATCCTCGGTTTTAACAAACACACACCTTTGCATTCTCTCAAATCTGTTTAGAGATCTAGAAGGGCAATAATTATAGCACAAGATGTGAGAAAACTCCAACAAAGCCCTTTTTTCTCTCTCGTTTCGTCACGTCAGCCCTGAACTGCTGAGGCAGGCAGCTATTCTAGCGGGCTGCGCGACTCCTTATGGAAACAGGCCTCGGCTTCGAAACTCTGGCAATAGGCGCGTTCTCCGCCGCCGCCTGAGGAAATGAAAGCCGAGCGGGGCCGGGTCACGGCACAGGGCGGGCCGCCCGGCCCCACCTCAGCTCAGCTCCGCAGGCGGCGGGAACCGCGCGCCTTACGGA
>NW_010529787.1:0-15692 GCF_000687285.1 Phaethon lepturus
GACAGGCCTGTAGTTCCCAGGATCCTCCTTATTCCAATTCCAATAACACTGAAGCAAAAACCTAAACACTCCAAGAATAGTACTCATAATGAATTACGCCACCACACATCTGCTAGAATAAGAGCTAAACTTACCCAAAAAGTTTTTCATTATGAAAGCACCACAAATTGTTAAGCAAACTGTGTTGCAAATCATTTCAATATTCATGAATATGGATATCCATTTTTAATATCTTTAGAAATAAGGATCAATAACATTTTCTGTTGCAAAGCAGAAAGCTCTATATTGGAAATTAGTAGACATTAAGGTAACACCACTCATTTGTCCAAAATAGCTTCTCCCAGTTCATCTCAGATAACCTCACATGCACCAGGTACTGAGGAAACCAGCAAAAGAGAAAGTTTTTTAAGATTTTGGCACGATGACATCTAGTGGAAGCTATGCAATCACAAGTTATACAATGACTCTGTCTTCCACAGGAGTTGTCATCTCTTCACAGTACTCATAATAACAAGCTATATCTCTTGTAATGAACTATAGTCTTCCAACTCCATGAGTCACTGTGATGCATTGTAGGACTTCCTGTCCAAAACATACTTTGGAGATATATCTGGCTGAGAACCCTGCAATGAGCAGGTGACTATCGATAAAAAAACTATAGATCAAATAAATCATTAAATTTATATTTGGGTTTCATTTTTTCTGTAGAAAACTTTTAGTTTTTATGTGCTACTTTTGACAAAAAGTGAGTGTCCCCATAAAAAGCAAGCATTAAAAAAAAAGAAAAAAAAACAAACAGATTTTTAGTTTTAATCTGCATTTTATATTGGAAAAGCAGAAGGAAGAATAGACCATAAAGAGGGTGCAGAAAGGATTTTAATTTTTTTCTGACAGCCCTAGTAACTGTGTTCATAAGCATGGTTGTCTAAGCATTTTCACAGTCCATGTCCTCAAAGGCAAAGTATGACAAAAAGCTAAAGAAGGTTCATTGGGGAACTATGGACTCATCTCAGGAAACTGCCTTGAGAACAAGTAGAAAGGGAACATTTCTGGGCAACTGAAATTTGTCCCAAACAAAAGAAGCTGGTTTTGTTTATGGTAATTAAAAATTACCAGCTATCCATTGATCCTGGCTAGTTCTAATGAATGAAAGAAAAATGCTTTTGCAAAAGCATGTACCAACACTGAGTAGTAAATCCTCACCCCTAAGACTTACTAAATTTTGTGAACTAGTAATATATAGGCACAGTACTACTACTGCAGAAAAAAATGTTTCAGACATGACAATAGAGTAATAAACTCCTAGCCATAGAAGAAAAATACTACCAGTACTGTCTTACGACAGGCAGAGGTCTCAGAGTAGAAGCCTGCCCTATGAATATGGTGTAAGATGGTCCTTGTCATTATCACTCCTCTACTAAAATGCCTTTTTCAGTGACTCTGTAATTGCAGTTGCCAGTGCCAGATACAGAACAGCAAGCTGAATGGAATTTGAAGGTCTTCATTGGGTTAGGAAAATATTATATTCATCATTAAAGTTAATTCATAATTATAATTTCATACAACACCAGTTGCAAAGAACATTGTCTTTGAATGGGTTGTTACAGAGATTCTAGAATAGAAAATTGCTAATTCTTATACAATCAAGATGCTAGAAAAATAGATTATAGAGGGGATCATGGATCAGGAAATATTCAAAGGCATCAGAAGTCTCCAGACTTTGTAATGATCTCTCTGGAATATAAGAAAAGAGTAAAAGAGGCTGAAGAAGCAGTAAATAAATTTAGGTGTAGAAAGTGCTATGGCCAGACAAGACATAGAAAATGCTCACTAAAGAATTACCTGTCACAACACAATGTCAAAAGATTACTGAAGTATCTATGAGAAGGAAAGATAAATTGCATTAAAGTCATCAAGTAACATTTTCAAGAGTGCCTTGGGGAATATTCAGGAAAGCTTACTTATCTTGGAGACTTTGATTTTCCTAAACTCCATCTGCAGTTAATGTGTGAGAGTGATTTCTCCAGAAGGCAAGTCAGAATGGCTAAGTTGGCTCTTGCTTTGAATCACATCTAGAGAGGCCCATTTCCATTGGTGACTTTGGGAGCTTAGTGCAACAAAGAAATGACTATGGAGTCAGATAGATTTTTTCAGCCAAATATTCTTTTTGACAAAAAAAAACGTTCCTTTATTTAATGATAAGGAAACATTTTTCTGAACTGATTTCTTTTCAAGTCTATTTTTTAACAAAAAAATTTAATGCTGAATCTCTTGCAGGGAGTATATGTGGCGTATATGGCGGGAAAGCTCTTTCTCTGGGAGGGGTTGAAGAAAGAGTGATGTAATAACATAACTTCTCATTCTTAAATTAGTGATATTATGTAGTAGAGAGAAGAACACACTAACACTTCGTAAACTACTATATTTTTGGTATTGGTTAAGTTACTATGGTGTGGATAAGAGCTTGGTGGGATTTTTGCCTCTGTTCTATTAGAAGTCACCCCAAGTTTAATAAGTATCAACTGAGGAGCATGAAGAAAAGAATTTGTGTTTCTTTATGGTTATGCTGCCTTCCTTCTTAGATACTTTCTGATACACTAAGAACTGTGGGGGATTTTGAATCACGAGGAATTTTAGTTACCATAATTTTAAAAGGTAAAGATGGCAACATGTAAACATGTTTTAAGCCCACAATCATATGATTGGTATGATATGTTCGTGCAAAAGTGATAGTTAGGAGCTAGTTTAATCTGGATAAGTAATGAGAACGACAGTAGTATTTTCCTCCCCAGGAGGTGGAGGTATTAAAAGTGGGTTTGGGAGATATAAAGCACTCCAGTATTAGTGGGACTCCTGCTGGTCAGAATGTGCTCAAAAATTTATTCTGTCCATTCTTATTTTCGTAGCTGTGTATGTATTTTATATATATGCGCATACAAACACACATAAACACATATGTATATTCCAAACAGATAACAATCTTATATATATTTATCAAAAGAAAAAAAAAGGTACATTGAAATATATTTAGCTCCAATGTTAAGATGCTCAGAAGTGTTTTTTGAGGAATTACAGTTTCCTTCTTGTTTCCAATAGTACTTATTTACCCTACATATTACTGATATATCCATGCTAATCAATAATCATAACAAAAAGTATGATATATATCAAATTTTACCACAACATAATTGCAATAATTCATAACTTCCTTCAGTTGTTATTAACCTAGGAGACTGGGGTCTATAGGAAGTACTAACTATCTGAATCAAAAAAAAAGACTTTGTGTTAAAACACTTCTACTCCAGCTTTTTGATGTGGTTTCCAGGGAATACCTAAGGGTTAAATATATCAGTCTTGTTCTTATAGAAGCCATTAGCTACAAAAAGAAGCAGCATAGTCTGGTTGCATGAAATGTCAATATAGAAGTCATTTGCTTCCAGTAGAATCATTCGTTATATGAAAGTAAAGGCAGAGCTATATCTCCTTGTTAGATCAAACACTCTCTGCAAAGAAGAATTTAAAGTCTGAGATTAAATACCTAGAAAATATCCACATCTTTAAGTGGTTTCCATCTATAAATAGAGTGAAAATACTCCAGTGATACGCACTTAGGTCTGTAAAAAATAATAGGAAAGGAAAATATGGAGGAATTTCTGTCACTATTGTTTCGGTTGTATATTTATTTTTCCACAGTGTAATGCTTTAGAAAAGCCTCTATTGCCAGAGTTATCATAAAGAAACATTTATTTTATTTACTTTCTTTCTAAAATTCTGTGTGACATTTCTAAAGTTACATTGACAGTATAACATATAATTAAATTCAGAAATTATTTGAAGTACAACAGCAAAAATATTATGAAAGTTGTTTTCAAAATGTGTTATGACATTTCCAAGGTTATACTAGTAACAACATCTGAGTTGCAGGAACTGCGAAGTAAGTAAAATCCTAAATACTGATCAGAGCTCCAAAGACAACTGCGTGATACAGAAGATGAAGATTAATAAATGTCAAACTCCTGGGAACAAAAAGAGTAAAAAATGCAGAAGGGAAATCTGCATGTGTCCTATGATAGGAGAAAGGAAGTAAAGATGCTCAAGCCATTAAATTAGTCTCATTAGATATGAGAAATACAAAAACAAAGAAATCTGTCTATAACTCTGAGACCAGAATAAATGAAGAAAGAGAATCTTAAAAGATTGATCCAGTATATAACCTGTTCAAAAAAAACCCAAACAAAACCAAACAACCAACCACCCAAACTCAAACACTTCCATAGCTAACAATGAGTACAGTACAGAAGATTAAAAAATGAATGACTGGGCTGACTTATCCTAAAACTACTAAAATTTTGTAATATAGACCCTGATTTTAATCTCACCTGGAACAAGTTAAACTAAAGCTAAACATTTTTTTTAATAATACATCCTATAAACAGTAACATTTTCCTTGTTCTAAATATATTTCCAAATTAAATCAAAATTTTCTGAATATTCTAGATAAAAAATTAAGCGTTATGTCAATATTATAAAAATGGTTCCTGGGAAGGAGGTAATATTCCAATTTTGTCCACAGCGCTGTGGTTATTCACTCTGAATATGGGATACCTGGATTCAATTCCTCTCCCAGTTGTGCTGGCTTTAAATTCTCCCTTCAGGTATAATGACTTCTGAAGGCAGAAAGACTAAGAGGTCCAGGATAAATAACCAAGAAAATAAACTTATATCAGCAGACCATGCAAGAGTTTGCATTTTTTTCTGTAATTAGTTTGTCCTTTTGGTATCAGAAGTAAAAAATTAACAGAAAGAGAAACTGCAACAATGGTCTTCTGTCCCTGCCTTTTGGGTCCTTTTAGAGCCATTTCACATTATTTAAGATTAAGTCAATGATCAAGGAAATGATAATGCATAAAAACAGCTACAATAAGATTTCCAGAAGAACACTAATTCTTGGGCTATTATGTAAAATAGCTTGTGGTTTTGTTTTCTATTAAGAGATTGGTAAAACTACACTTCATTTCCTTTCTTTTTACAAAGACTTAGGATCATTTTTTTCCTTCCAGGTCAAGAGGAACGTTTTGAATCAAACATTAATTCCAGATTTTCAGTTTGGAGAGACATCTCCTTCCCCCAGACAAACATGAGTTTTAGCTGACATAATTTTTTTGAAGGTCAAGATAATTTTGAACTGCAAATACCCAATTAGTTATTCGCATAGTCTTCCGTTATGGTCAGTTGATTTGAATTCATTTTATGTTAATGCATCTTGAATGACTTATTTTAAGCCACTCCCAATTTGTAATCATCAAAGGAAGAGGAAAAAAGCCCATAATTTTAAACATGAACAGAGATCTCTGTATAGCTTTAAAGCGCTGGCTGTTTTATAGTGCCATCCATTGTATATTCCTGCATCATTAACAGGAAAGGTCAAGCAATATTTATTTATATTAGACAGGAACCTCATGAAACTATCACCATGAAACTATCCCTGAGACAACAAAACTAATACATATGCAATACTGGTTAATGCATTGTTCAATGAAAGCACAAACACTGCTTTAGAGTTCCAGCTCAACTCTTGTCCTCACAAATAGCTACTTTATTTAGCAAAGCTAATTTCATCAAACAAGAAAGTTCTTCTTCATGCAGACAAAATTATAAAATTCAAGAAAGAATAAATGTGTTCCAGAGATCAAAAGTGCAGTAGCTTTGTCCTTTAAATTAATATATATATGCCTTATATATAATAAATAGTATTCTGCATTCCATGCATAGAAATTATCTAATTTTCAGCTCTTTTTTTTATTTGATAATTGTGAACTCAGAGCACAAGCCCAATTGTCATTAGATATTTGATTTGTTCAGAGGTGAAAAGCTCTTTAGACGAATAATTTCCCTTGCTTGTAAAGAAAAAAAAATTATAACAATAACATTAAAACAAATAAAAACCAATGCAGTCAGAGATTCAAGTAATTTCCTCCTCACACATACCAAGTATTCAAAAAGAAAATGTCACATTTCATAAAGAGTCAAAAAATCTTCAGAATTCTAAACATTTTTGTCTTAGTTTATCATAAGCATTTTATTACTATACATATGCAAAAATTTGCTAGACTCTTAGAATTAACAAATTTTATGGACAAGCTGGTTATTCAAAACCTTTAGTGTACAACAGAACTGATATTGCAGAGAAGTTTAATGAGATAACTAGGAGAAAAATTATTCCATGTTTTATTTGATGATAAAATTTCTAATTTTAGCAAAAACCCTGACAGTCTTTCAGTCCTTACAAGTTCTTTTTGTTACTTGATGTATTTACTGTTAGATTTCTTGTTTATCTTTCCTCATTTGAGACAATCCCCCCTTCCTCTCCATCATTATTCTTTTTGTTGGAATTTTGTTGAAGCAGATTTGGCAAACACCATTGTAGAAATATGGAAAAAGACAGGTCGCTATTGAATATAATTTTGCTTTATACCTACTCTTAGATTCCCACTTGAGGAACATCTATGCAACCTTCATACCAGCAGTATGATATCCACTTTTAAATGTAGTTGTGAGGATAAAACATATGGAGAATATTTCTAAATTAAATATGCCGATCACATGTAGGCTGCAGGTGGTACAATGGCTGGCAGCTCTCCAGTTAAGCACAATCGTATGGGATTAGTCGTTCTCTTCATCAAGTTTATGGAAAATTCTATGCTACTGTGAGGTTAGGCTGCTTAAACTGCGAGCAAATAATTTTTGTCATTGGTCTCTACTAACAAGTCAATAAAATTGCTGTTTCATATTCTAAAATTCTTTTATCATTTTCTGATATTTGACTTTCTATAGAAATCTCTAAAACTCAGAGAGGAAAGAAGGGTGCAAAAAGAGAAATACCCTAGATGAGTCCCAAAAATTTTTTCATTTTTTTGGCACAGTTAATAAACTGACAAAAATTATGTGAGGTCAAATAGAGCCAAAAGAAGTGTTTAATTTCGTTTTCTTTATGAGCTTTAAATCTTTGCTTTAAAGTTAAAATTTTCAGAATAAAAAATTTAGTTCAACAAGGGGGAGTGCGAAGTTCCGCACCTGGGGAGCAGCAACCCCAAGCACCAGCATATGCTGTAGGCTGACCAGTTGGAAAGCAGATTTGCAGAAAAGGACCTAGGGGTCCTGGTGGACACCTGGTTGAACATGAGCCAGCAGCGTGCCCTTGCCACAAGGAAGGCTAACAGTATCCTGGGCTGCATGAGGAGGAGTGGTGCCAGCAGGACAAGCGAGGTGATCCTGCCCCTTTACTCAGTGCTGGTGAGGCCACACCTGGAGTAATGTGTCCAGATCTGGGCTCACCAGTACAGGAGAGACATGGAGATACTGGAGACAGTCCAGTAAAGGGCCGGGCAGATGATGAAGGGACTGAAGCATCACTCCTTTGAGGAAAAGGTGAGAAAGCTAAGACTGTTTAACCTGCGGAAGAGAAGGCTCAGGGGGTTCTCATCAATGTATGTGAATACCTGAAAGGAGTGTGCAAAGAAACTGGAGCCAGGCTCTTTACAGTGACGCCTGGTAATAGGAGCAGGGGCAAGGGGAACAAACTGAAACACAAGAGGTTCCCTCTGAACATCAGGAAACACCCTTTTACTGTGAAGATGACCAGGCACTGGCACAGGTTGCCCAGGAAGGTTGCGGAATCTCCATCTGTGGAGATATTCAGAAGATGTCTGGACATGGCCCTGCTCTAAATAACCCTGGAGGTTAGACCAGATGACCTCCAGATGTTCTTTCCAAACTCAACCATTCTGTGATTCTGTGAAAACATCACTCCAAAAAAGATAATTCCCGTTTGAAAATGTAAAACCAAAACCTTTTATTTTTGATAATACTTTCCCAGAACAGACCTCAATTTGCAAATATATGCAGTCTCTGCAAAGTTTATTTTTCAGTAGATAAAATATCTACTAAAAATGTAATAGCTGTCTAGCTCTAGGAGCACACTTGAAACAGAACTTGCCCGTATATCCTGGTTTCAGCTGGGATAGAGTTAGTTTTCTTCCTAGTAGCTGGTATAGTGCTGTGCTTTGGATTTAGGATGAGAATAATGTTGATAACACACTGATGTTTTAGTTGTTGTTAAGCAGTGTTTACACTAAGTCAAGGACTTTTCAGCTTCTCATATTGCCCTACCAGTGAGGAGGTTGAGGGGGCACAAGAAGCTGGGAGGGGACACAGCCAGGACAGCTGACCCAAACTGGCCAAGGGGATATTCAGTACCATATGACGTCATGCTCAGTATATAAACTAAGGTGAAAGCTGGCCAGGGACCACTGCTCAGAAACTGGGTGGGCATCAATCAGCAGGTGGTGAGCAATTGCATTGTGCATCACTTATTTTGTATATTATTATTATTCTTTTCCCTTCCTTTTATGTCCTATTAAACTGTCTTTACCTCAACCCACGAATTTTACTTTTTTTCCTGATTCTCTCCCCCATCCCCCTGTGCAGGGGGGAGTAAGCAAATGGCTGTGTGATGTTTGGCTGCCTGCCAGGTTAAACCACACCACCATATAAAATATTTTAATGTCTGTGTCTCTGATGGAGAGCTCAAATATGCCTCATAATTCCTATCCACTAGAATGACGCATATTTCTTCTGTTTCATGTGCAAGCACTTGGAGTACCCCTGTGTAACAGACTGGCAGAGGACAGTGTCTTTAAAGTTTCTTAACATCCTCAACGAAGTTCACATCTGAATGCCACAAACACACACCACAGGCAAAACTACGTCTCAGCAGTCTGAATATCTTCATATGTGCCTGCTTTCAGAATGGGTTAAACTCCCCTGTCTGTTATACCTGGGGTCATCCCTTGATCGTACCACTGATGAGGCTGACTCAGTGATTGCTCTACTTTGGGAATCTCCTAGGAAAGGCCAAACTGCTTCACCATGAGCCTTGTCCACTGCTCCAGAAGACCCCAGTGCTCCAAAAACTGGGCTGTGCTTAACAGATTTTTCTGAGAACACACTGCAGAAGTTCATGTCCAAGACCCAGGAGCAAAATATTTGCCTATCCATTAATGAAGCCAACTAAATGATCCTCTCCTCAAGCAGGCAAAAGCCATTTTTTATTGTGTTACAGAATTGAAATACTAATTATAACAGAATGGGCAAAGTAGCTCTCACTGTGACAAGCTAGCTACCCTGCTTGTCCTACTGACAACAAATGTTTACAGTCAAAAAATATTTCCAGCTCCCAGGAAGACAGAGATGGACATATCTACAGTGAGATATCATTAGCTCTGAGAAGATGTCTTGCTGTACTTTGAAAATACTGAAGCTGAACCAAAAGACAAGTAGAAACCAAGCAGATTTCACCTGGCTTCTATAGCCATTGCAAATACAGTATTTCAAAACCACTTCCATTAGTACAGCAGAGGCAGATGAAAAGTTCTGCTAAAGCAAAAGAAATAGATGATCAAATGTTGAATAATTTGCTGATGTGTAAGTTACTGATGCCCTGCAACTCTGGTAAATAATGCAACCTTTTTTAAAAAAAAAACTTCTTTTCATGATAGAGGTCAAAAATAAAAATGCTCTTTTTTCAAAGCTTCAGTCCTCTTTTGAATTTTTTCACTCCCTGGGTGCATAATTAAGAAACAACATGCTCTGCATTGTTCAAAAAGCATTTTTTTAAGTCACAGAAAATCAGACTTTAGATATAAAACTCCAATTAAGCTATATGATGATAGCATGGAGCCAGGAAAAGTAAATTAGTTGTGTCCTTTCCCTTTCTTGCTGTGACTATAAACAAACGTGTATGTCTGGCAAGAAAAAAGTATCAGCTCAGACTTCAGCAACTGACAAGCAGGCAGTGCTACCAAGGTAGAAAGCTAAATGCAAGACCTTACTACTCTACATTTTGTAATAAATTCTTTACACATCAAGACTTCTGAAAATTGATGAAATGTAAGATGTGCTCACTTCCTTGTCTTATTTTATATCATTCATTTGGGGTGTAAAAATTCTGAAAAACATAAAACTAAATGCAACAAAATGACAGCTGCCATTCATTTTAAGCTCCATACCTGATTTTCAGTTAATGCATCCCTCTTCCCTCTTTTGCTGTTCTCAGAAACACACTGTTGCTCAGTTTTCAAAATACAAGTTAAAAATACTTACACAGTTTAAAGGTAGAGGTTAGCAGAACTATATATGTATATATCACATATATAATAGATAAAATTTTTATAAACTTGCTATTGTTATTGATAAATTTAAATCTCAAATCAGGGATTTGAACAAGTTATGTCCTAAAACTATGAACTAATGCAGTGCCACTTTGCAGAAGGAGAGACAACAAAAAGGTGAAGAACACAATTTTGCTTGCAGAGCTGTTTCCATATATCTTAAAAGCCTAAAAGGATTTCAGAGGATTATCTTTGTCTAGATTGCTGTCACTCCTATTAATCAGTCTTTATTGATTGCTTGGTCTTTTGGTCTCCTCAAGTTCAACAAAAAGTCTATAATATACTGCCCTTGAACACATAAATGAATCTATTTGAATCACACATGGACCGGAACTATATAGACATATGATTTTTATGCCTCTCATAACTACAGACTGTGGAGGAGTTTACAAGCATTTTTAACAGATTATCTCAATCTATGCATCAAATCTGAGACATTCATCATATATCAATAAGTAGAATAATTTTTAAGTGTTCTACACCAGTTATATGTAACAAGAATCCATGCTTAAATTATTAAACTGAAAGTGAAACAAACTAAAGCAAGACATGAGGTAGCTGTTCTGAAAATAGAGTTTTTTATAACTGCTCTGTGTACTGATGCAGAGTTTCTCTGACATATTGATCTTACCAGCAAAAGTCACTTAATATAGGGAAAAAAAAAAGTGAAAACAATGTGCAAAATAAGTGCAAAGTTAGAATATGAACTTCAGCTTGGTCCCTTCATGTTGTAGTTACACAGCTAGACAGCCTTTCTGTATACACACATTGCTTTATATTTTATTTGTGGAATATCCACAGAAATGCTTCCAGAAATCTGTTTCACATGAAAACAAATGTGATTTGGGGGGCTTCTATGACTACATGAAAATAGTGGTATCTTCGATAGGTTAGTTGATTAGAAAATGTTGTCTAAGTCTGGGGACTAACTACAAAGTTCAAAAAGAGATGTTTGACAATTAAATACTTGGATTTGTAAATTATCCTCCATTCTGCCTTGTTAATAAAATAATTTTGGGAATTATTTTGATAAAGACACAAATTAGTGGGTTTTAACTTGTTTGCACAAAGCTCACATCTTTATCAGAAGAATAAGTTCCTCAGAAGTATTTGGGTTGGTTTTTGTCGATCACCTAAACTTAAAGGTGATAAAAAAATTAGATACATAGTGTTATATTCTGACCCTGAAAAGGTCATCCAAATGCCATGCTAATCAGATTTTTCCTTTCTCAACAGATAAAAATAGGCATCTTCATAAACTATTCATCTGACTTCATCTTTTCCCTAATTTAGGAAACGATGGTTCACCTTCTGAAGGTGTCTACTTCTCCACAGGAGTCTCCAGGTTCATCTCGCAGTTGATGTTCAGATAGGGTCTTAGAAAAGATGAATCCTACCTGTGACATGTCTTTTTTTCTTTTAAGAATTTCTGTGGTTTTTCGCCTCCTTTGGTCTCTTAAAAAACACAGAAACGTACTGTAGCAGTTGCCAGTCATAAGGATGATGTGTTGTCAGCTGAACCTGCTATCTTTTGTCTTCATTTCACCTCTGTAAATTTAGCCGGCAGAATTCTTACAAAATTAGAAAGCTTTCATAAAAGAAGGAATGACCTTTGTTGAATAAACTCAATAAAAAAAAAAAAAACACAATGAAAAAAAAAATCTTCCTGAAAAAAATATAGCTCCATTTTATGGATAAGAAGCTCCAGAAAATTGGGCTTAGAAGGACAGCTGAGGGTCATTAAAAATTCAAGCTTGGACATTTTTAATTTATAGTTAGATTAGTAATGATAAAACTAAAAAAAATCTCCCAAAGTTATAAAGCCAGTAACAAAGTTCAAGTGCACAATGTTATGGTGAATAAAGTTACAATCCATATGCTCCTAGTGGTAGATGGCATTTTAATGTTATTGCTTAATGATACATTTGATTTCATTTTATGTTGTTTCCCATAAAAGGGGGGAAATGGCACTAGAAAAGTGTCTGTTTTCAATTTTCATATACTTCATGTATGCAAGACCTGAAACCAAAACAGTACTATACAAAAAGAAATTTTCTTTAAAAGTAATAAAATATGTGCTCCATAGGAGACTTATTGATCTTTAACAATTCTTTAAGGGAACCCAGTGGCTCATAACATTTTTAAATAACAGGTTTGCATAAAAAATACAGCTTAAAACAAAGGCATGGATGACTAAGAACTTCCCCATACACATTCTTATTAAAATGTTAAGTTTAGCTCTTACACGATTGATAGGTGTTATTTTCAGAGGAGGCACAGGGAGAGCTTCCAATTATAATATCTATTTACATTACTTACAGTTAAAAGAATTAACAGGACTGTTGTCATTATTGCACTTCCATTCTTTTTTAAAATTCTCCTAAAACTTTACTTGGCATGTGCAGATCATTGCAACATATTGATTTTAATATCTTTTAATTGAGGATCTGTCCCAGATGTTTCAAATAATGCATTTTAACTATAAGCCATAGAATTTTGTGATTTTGAATAGATTTTTCACCTAGCTCTAAGTTTTCTAGGGTATGAACCTGAAATTTTTTACCACTGAAGTAACCAAAATTTGTTCTGTGTAGCATTGTCACTTTCCAGAACAATTGTTGGAAAACCAGAAGATGAAATTTAAATAAACAAAGAGGCTGGAGGGACAGGAAGAGAGGAAGTGATAAGACACATTTACCAGTACATCCCACCTAATCTTAGCCATCTCCAGAAGGTGTCTTAATTAAGAACATATTTCTCCAGCTCCCTGTGGGGAATGGGATGACAGAAGATGCCTCCAGAGGGCAATTAGCTCATCTTAGAACTGAATTGCACATTAAAGGTGTTTGTCATTGACTATAAAGAAAGCTGAGGGTGATTAGGGTCCTAATTGAGGTTCCTCAGTTTACATTAAATGGGCTAAATCTGAGTCCAACTGTTCAGAATCTGAAAAAAAGAAAGGAATAGCTAGCACCAGATGGAGACACTGAACCAGTACTCTGTGGACATGTGACTTGAGTGTGATGCTTTGGCCTTGCTGAAAGTCTTCATAACAGCTTGTTTTATAGAGAGGAATGCACAACAACTTGAATTCTAAGAAAGGATTAAGATTTTTATGTGTTTCATAGGTATGACAGTGGCTTTGTGTCCTCCCCATTTTCCTTATCTTAATCCAAACTGATGTAACCTTTAGCAAGGAAGCCTCGTGTAATGTAAAGAGTAGACTTCCACCTAGGCCTAAATTTAATCTTCCATTAGGAATTATTGATAGACACCATTGTATGTAATATTCAAGGGAGAATTATGGGTGAGACTGATGGTATTGATTTCAGCACATCAGTGGCATCTATTCCTTTAAAAACTTGGTCCTCTACACTTACTACACATACTCAAACAGAAAATATGGTTTACAAATCAGCCACCAGAAATATTTTCTTCAATTTCTAGAACCTCACTAATTATTTTAATGACAGAAAGAGAAGGGGGAACTTCACAATTAAAACGCATTATTTTTCATTAATTTAAGGACTGGTTCTAGAATCAGATTAATTGTTAAGCTGAAGAAAACACTTTGGTAACCTGGAAACTGTCAACATGTGAGGGAAAGTAAATATGGAAAAGTAATTTTAGATGTACTAAAGAAAAAAAAGATTTTTTTTGCATGCAGATGAAAGAAAGAAAAAAAAAATAAAAATCCCCTCTCCCCCAACTGAATATCAAAAACGGAATTACAAAGTGAAGCACTTTGGTAGTACTATTTCTGGTACTACTTTTCTAACAAGGTTCATTCCATTCCCCAGCTCTTTTCATAAAGGGCAAAACTGGAATAATTCAGCAATTGCTTTCCTGTCAAACTTCCCTCTGGTAGTTAGGTGGCTTTGGGAAGAAAACATCACTCATGCTGTTGATGTGGAAAGACTAGGAAAGTCACAGACTGAGGACACTGAAGACAAATCATGACAAGTATGAGAAAGAACAAATAATTTCCTAATTTATTGTGTAATATTTTACAGGAAGAGAAAAATAGTTAAATTGCTAATGGCATGAAATTTTAAGAGTGCATCATAGACTATCCCATGTTTTGTTTACATTTTGTCTTTGCATTTCTTTTTATGTACAGCACAGCAATCTATGACAAACAAAATTTCAAAACTATGAGTAATATGTTATAAATTAATAGTCCAGCACAAGCAAAAATCTGCACTATGAACGCTGAAACCACATTGTTAATACCGCAGCTGGAAAATTACCTAAGAAATTGCACATGTGATGGTCTTTGTCAGCCTTTTCCAGCAATTTACTTTTTATTCTGATTTCAGCTATCTCTGCCCACTCATGTGACTACATTTGTGTGATCCCATTTGCTGGAATAAATGTCATACATTTATGGCATACTGTTTACTGGCACTAGAAGTGACTTTTATTTGGCGGAAGAAAAATTATAAATTGTGAAGAAAAGCAAAACTATTGTTTTTCTCTGCAATACTGTGAGTGGATACTGGAATACACATAAAAATAAACATAAGTGTGTGCCTGTATGCAAGCACTTTCCCATAGGGAACATTGTAAAGAAGTAGTTAAATGTACTCCCATAAATACAGGGATCATAAAGAATATGCTCTGAAAATAAAGTTATAGTTTCAGAGTTTTTAATTTCAAGTTATGGATGATATACAGAGTCAGTCAAGGACAGATGGCCACAGAACCCAAAACCGTTGTGCCTGCCTTGCCAGGCTAGTTTTAAATTCACAACATGACTCAGTGAACTGTCATGCTGGATTCTAGCAAGAAAACTATGCAAGGCTTTAAAATTTATCACTGACATCTTAAATTAATCCTGGAACTAATTAGGAAGCTTGCAGACAACTCAGAATCCAAGTGCTATCTGTTCCTATTGACTTTCTCATACAGAAAGTGAGGATTCAGAACTAAGAATGTGTCATATCACAAGCTTTTGTTCTTGTAATTGTCAACTAAAAGAAGGTGACAGTTACGTGGGAGAGAACTAACATTTCATAATTATCAACAACATTGTGCTAGAACATGAAGGCAGACTCAGTTTTGGCTTTACTTTTTAGAATTAGTTTTCTTAAAGTAAAATAGAAACAGAGAACAAAGGTAGCAGTGAAAAATAAAGGGAATTTTTCAAACATTCTGACAAAATTAGAGTGAAATGAAAAACAAATTATCACAATCAAATCTGGGTCATAACAAAATCATCCCCACAGTCAATTCAATTTTGCAATCATTAATAACTGAATAGCTGAAGAAATCAGTCAAATTGTATTTTGTTTGTATTTGACTGAATGTTGTGATCCTTACATTTGTTATTCTAAGGGGGATTTATTTCAAAATAAAGAGGTATAAGTTCAAAATCCTGTAAAGTGGCCTAGCCTGCAAACTCTTTTTGTCAGAACTCATGATTTTTCCTCATATTCACAGAATCACAGAATCGCAGAATCA
>NW_010529788.1:0-4065 GCF_000687285.1 Phaethon lepturus
AGTGTGAGGAGTCGTCCCTCTGAGGAGGAAGAAGCAGCAGAGACAATCTGTGATGAACTGATCACAACCCCCATTCCCCATCCCCCTGTGACACTGGGGGGAGAGAAAATGGAGAGTGAAGTTGAGCCCAGGAAGAAGGGAGGGGTGGGGGGAAGGTCTTTTAAGATTTGGTTTTAGTTCTCTTTACTGTGATTTTGATTGGCAATAAATTAAAATAAGTTCCCCAAGTTGAGTCTGTTTTGCCCATGACAGTAATTGGTGAATGATGTCTCCCTGTCCTTATCTCAACCCACAAGCTTCTCGTTATACTTTCTCTCTCCTGTCCAGCTGAGAAGGGGAGTGATAGAGAAGCTTTGGTGGGCACCTGGCATCTAGCCAAGGTCAACCCACCGCAAGTGGCAAGCTTCTTTGCAGGTTATGGAGTTTGTCGGCTGCCCTGCTTATCTCTTTTCTGCTGAGCTTGGGAACATGTTAGTACAAACAATGGCTTTGTACTCTGCCCTGGCTTTGATGGCCTCACTGTGCTGGGGGAGCTATCTTGTGGACAGGATGAGGGAACACATCTCCTCCCTACCTGGGATTGATGTGGGTGGTTTTATTACACAGGCTCCCGAGGTCCTTATTCAACCTTATGTGAGCTGTTTAATACTACTAATTAACACTGTTGGCATACTGTGGAGTTTGTGGAATCTAGTCTCATCCTGGTGTAAGAGAAGACAACTCTTCCATGAGGCGATACTGAAATGTGCCCTGAGGTGGCCGGTCCCTGCATGGCAGGGTATGTGGAGGATTTGGGCAGGTGCCTAGGGCGGTTATCACCTCCCATAGGTGGATTTTACACCTGAGCAGGCAAGCATCCCTGGCAAACTGACACGCCACCTGATAGAAGGGTGCCTTGCCTACCCCAATGAAAACCAACAGCTTCTAGCACTGTCCTGGGGCCTGGCCTGTGCCTATCGAGACACAGTTTGGTACTATCAATCAGAGGACGGTGGTAACCACTGGAAGGGACCCAAACTACCTCTGAGAATACCTTGACTGAGATGATGATGCAAACTACATCTGAGGATGTGACAGTAGAGATAGGGACCCAAACTGCATCTGAGGACACCATGGTTGAGATAGGGATCTAAACAACAACAACTACAGTAATTGCTCCAGTAGTGAAAAAGAAACAGTGGATAAGGAGGTCCATATCACTGAGGAAGGGTTTGATCAAGAAGACAGTCCTTGAGAAGAGAAACAGGAGGAAGGAATGAGAGAAATCAGACAGGAGGCGGAAACTACCTAGTCCCTGATTTCGAAAGAACTTTGAGACATGTGGAAAGATTACATCTGCCAGCCAGGTGATGCTGGGATAGCAGGGCCAACAGTCAGGAATTGGAAGGTAAGGGAGCCCAATAGCTGGGATCCCTTGCTAGAAACCTGGGAACTGAGAGAGGAATTGGATAAGAGGCAGCAATTTGCAGTCTGGAGACAGTTCCTCTCAAGTGTGAGGGCAAGATATCCATTCAAGGAAGATCTTGTGAACTCCCCAGGAAAGTGGACTACTATGGACGAAGACATCTAGTACCTGAGAGAATTAGCGGTGCTGGATGTCATCTACAGTGACCTAGACAACGTTAAGGTCTCCAAAGATCCAGATTATGTCCTGTGCATATGGGCCATATGGAGGAAGGGGGGTCCAAAATGCCCCAGCATTATATCCTAACAGCTTGGCAGGGATGTATTGCCCAGATATGGATACAACAACTGTGGAGGGAGCGCCGGCTTGGCTCCAAAACTTGGCTCCTAAACTTTGAAGAAAATCTCTGTCCGTCCTCATCCCTATGGGCCAGCGCCTTGGCTGGGGCACCCCACAGAGTCAGTCCCGGTCAGAGGGAAAGGGAACCCCAGGCACATGCCACTTGGCGCACTCTGGTTCTTCCCGCGTGACCAGGGGGAGGACATGAGGACGTGGGATGGTGAGCCCACCTTTAAGCTGGAAGCTGGCCATGTGGAGGAAGGGGAGTGCAAAATGCCCCAGCGTCATATCCTAACAGCTTGGCAGCGATGTATTGCCTGCATATGGATACAACAACTGTGGAGAGAGTGCCTTATTGGCTCTAAAACCTTGAAGAAATTCTCTGTCCCTCCTTATCCCTATGGGCCAGTGCCTCAGCTGTCAGGGGCACCCCATGGAGTCAGTCCCCTCCTGCCTTGGTCAGAGGGAAAGGGAGCCCCAGGTGCATGCCACTTGGTGTACTCTGGTTCTTCCTGCGTGACCAGGGGGAGGACATGAGGAAATGGGATGGTGAGCCCACCTTTAAGCTGGAAGCCTGTGTATGCGAACTGAGAGGGAAGGACAGCTGTTAAGAAGGGGCCACCCAAGAAGGCTCTCAGTTTAGTCGCTGTAGAGGCACAAGAAGGCAATCAGCAATCTCCCAGACACAGAAATACTGAAATCACCTCCCTTGATCCTGGTGTGGGACTTCTGGTCTGGCACTGCAAAGGTCAAACAATGAATACTCTGAGCAGGAACAGGAATAGAGGGTCCCTGACTTCAGCCAGGAGGAAGAAAGGGATGACCGGGTATACTGGACTGTGTGGATTCGATGGCCTGGCACATCAGATCCACAGAAGTACAAGGCTTTGGTAGACACTGGTGCACAGTGTATGCTGGTGCCATCAGGGTATAGAGGCACGGAACCCACCTGGATCTCTGGAGTGACAGGGGGATGCCAAGAATTGTCTGTATTGGAGGCTGAGGTGAGCTTAACAGGGGACAAGTGGGAAAAGCACCCCATTGTGACCGGCCCAGAGGCCCCTTGTATCCTTGGCATAGACTACCTCAGGAGAAGGACCCAAAGTGATACTCATGAGTATCACTCATGAGATACTCATGAGTTCACCATGAACACAGAGAAGATCAAACAGCTATCAACCCTGCCTGGCCTCTCAGAAGATCCCTTGGTTGCAGGATTGCTGATAGTTGAAGAACAGCAGGTACCAATTGCTACCAGGATGGTACACCAGCAGCAATATTGCACAAACCGAGACTCCCTGGCTCCCATTCATGAGCTGATTCATCAATTGGAGAGCCAAGGAGAGTTATCAGAAAGACCCACTCACCTTTCAATAGTCCCATATGGCCAGTCTGATCAGGAAGACTCACTCACCTTTCAATAGTCCCATATGGCCAGTGCAAAAGTCTGACGGAGCCTGGATGTTAACAGTAGACTATCGTGGCCTGAACAAAGTCACAACACCACTGAGTGCTGCCGTGCCAGACATGCTAGAACTTCAATATGAACTGGAGTCAAAGGCAGCCAAGTGGTATGCCACCATTGATATTGCTAATGCATTTTTCTCAATCCCTTTGGTAGCAGAGTGCAGGCCACAGTTTGCTTTCATGTGGAGGGGTGTCCAATACACCTGGAATCAACTGCCCCAGGGGTGGAAGCACAGCCTCACCATTTGTCATGGACTAATCCACACTGCACTGGAAAAGGGTGATGCCCCTGAACATCTATAATACATCGACGACATCATCATGTGGGAAAACAAGGCAGAAGAAGTGTTTGGGAAGGGAAAAAGTGTGATTCAGATTCTTCTGAAAGCTGGTTTCACCATAAGAAACAGCAAGGTCAAGGGACCTGCACAGGACATTCAGTTCTTGGGAGTGAAATGGCAGGATGGACATCATCATGTCCCTATGGATGTGATCAACAAGATAGCAACTATGTCTCCACCAGCTAACAAGAAAAAAACAAGCTTTCCTAGGCCTTGTGGGGTTCCAGAGAATACATATCCCAGGTTATAGTCAGCTTGTGAACCCTCTCTATTGAGTAACCCAAAAGAAGAACTATTTTGAGTGGGGCCTTGAGCAACAATAAGCCTTTGAGCAGATCAAACAGGAAATAGCTCATGCAGTGGCTCTTGGTCCTGTCCAGACAGAACCAGCTGTGCAAAATGTACTCCACACTGCAGCTGGGGAGCATGGTCTCACCTGGAGCCTTTGGCAGAAAACGTCAGGAGAAACCCAGGGTCGACCTCTAGGGTTTTGTAGCCAAGGGTATACAGGAA
>NW_010529788.1:4297-5674 GCF_000687285.1 Phaethon lepturus
CCCAGGAATCCTGGAAGAGATCATGGACTGGCCAGAAGGCAGGGACTTCTGAGCATTGCCTGAGGAGGTGGCTCATGCCCAAGAAGCACCACCATATAATGAGTTATCAGAAGATGAAAGGTGTTATGCGCTGTTTACTGATGGATTCTGTCATCTGTTAGGAAATCATCGGAAGTGGAAAGCTGCTGTGTGGAGTCCCACACGACAAGTCGTTGAGGCTACTGAAGAAGAAGGTGAGACGAGTCAGTTTGCAGAAGTGAAAGCCATCCAGCTAGCCCTAGAGAATGCTGAACAAGAAAGGTGGTCAGTGCTCTATCTCTATACTGACTCCTGGATGGTGGCTAATGCCCTATGGGGGTGGCTACAGCAGTGGAAGAAGACCAATTGGCAGCGCGGGGTAAACCCATCTGGGCTGCTGCATTGTGGCAGGACATTGCTGCCTGGGTAGAAAACATGGCTCTAAAAGCACGTCATGTAGATGCTCATATGCCCAAAAGCCACACCAATGAAGAACATGGAAACAATCAACAGGTAGACGAGGCTGCCAAAATTGAAGCAGCTCAGGTGGACCTGGACTGAGAGCGTAAGGGTGAGCTATTTGTAGCTCGATGAGCCCACAAGACATTGGGACATCTAGGAGAGGTGCAACACACAGGTGGGCTCGTGATCGAGGGGAGGACCTGACCATGGAGGCCATCACACAGGTCACCCATGAATGTGAAACATGTGCCACAATCAAGCAAGCCACCCGAGTAAAGTCTCCCCGGAATAGAGGGCGGTGGTTGGGTTCTTCCTTTTAGCAATATTATCCTTTCACTTTTGCTCCCAAGATTTAATCCATTTTAAAGAGGTAGGGGTTTAGTAATTTGTCTCTTATTTAAGCTGTTATATGGACCAATTTTGCTTAGTCAGCACACCATAAATATGCTGTCTCTCAAAGATTCCTGACGACAAGGCACTCGAGAAATATAGATGTGCATGAAGGAATCTGTGCATCCAGGAGAGGACAAATGTAACTACAGATGTCATTATTTCCTCCACTCCAGTTACTAAATGATAATGAAGCCATATTTCAGAAATACTAGTCTCCCATACTTATCAGACTTGTGTTGTAGAAGCAGCAAGTATGTAAATGAGTTTTATTTCTTGGGTCTGTATAAGCATTCTGTCTGTCCTTCAAAAGTCCAGTAAAAAAAAGGTGATAAAGATTTGGGGTTTTTTTGTAACTAATTGTATTGGGTCTGGCAGAGATGGAGTTAATTTTCCCCATAGCAGCCCTAGGTGCTGTGCTTTGGTACTGGTAGCTAGAACAATGTTGATAACACACCAGTGTTTTGGCTACTGTTGGGCAGGGCTGGCACAGCATCAAGGCTGGCT
>NW_010529788.1:5705-9428 GCF_000687285.1 Phaethon lepturus
CCACCAGTAGGCTGGGGGTGGGCAAGATCTTGGGAGGGGACACAGCCAGGACAGCTGACCCAAACCGACCAAAGGGATATTCCATACCTTATGACATCAGCTCAGCAATAAAAGCTAAGAGAAAGGAGGAGTGGGGGGCATTCGTTATTACAATGTTTGTCTTCCGGAGCAACCGCTACAGGTACTGAAGCCCTGCTTCCCGGGAAGTGTCTGAACATCATCTGCTGATGGGAAGTAGAGAATAAATCTTTTGTTTTCTTTTGCTTCTGCGCACGGCCTTTGCTTTCTGCTTATTAAAGTGCCTTTATCTTGACCCATATGTTTGGGGCTTGGTTTTTTTTCTTTCCATCCTAATTTTTTCCCCCTGTCCTGCTGAGGAGGGCAGTGACAGAGTGGCTTGGTAGCACCTGGCATCCAGCCAAGGTCAACCCACCACACTAATATGTACCTTCTTCCCCAGTTCTTCAGTTCACACTTTGCTTAAGAAGCAGCAGAAACTGCTCTGCATAAATTTAAAACTAAATATAGATACTAAGTTTCAAATTCAACTTACCTGCCAAAGTTGGCTGGCAAAAACTCAAGAAAAGCATCATTCAGGTACAGCTGCGTTAGGTTTAACAGTTGGGAAAATCCATCTGGAAGCCTATATAGAAATAAAATAATGTAGTGCCTTTGTTTCAATTATATTCAAGGCACTAAGTCTCATTTTTGAAGTCCTACATATTGATAACATTAAAATTAAGGTGGTACTAGAATTGCTACAAAATTGCACTAGATACCTGTTCACTATAAAAATAATTTTGAAACTAATCTTAAGTATTGAGGACAATATCTACAGGCAATAAAAACTACAAACAACAAATGTTGTCTTGCTATGTGTTTGTGATCTTCTGATACCTAATGTGGAGGAGGCATTCATTAGAGAAGATAAATTGAAACCTATGCAACACCTTTTTTCCCCCAGAAGAGTTACCTCGCGCAAAGTTTATATCTCTGGCAGTGATACTTCTGGGAAATTAATTTTGTCACTACAGAACGTGACAGGGAAATCTTCTCATAAAAGCTGAGTTTGATAAAACAGTGGTACAGGCTTTAGAGTAAAATTAATTATTGTTATTAAGAAACAAAACTGTGTATTTCTCTAACTTCACAGAGAAGTGAGACTTAAAGCTGAGAAAGCCACATGGTATAACATAGCAATGGTCACATAGCCTATTAGCTTGGGCAAAATATTTTACTGACATAGCTATACTGTATCGCAGTGCAATGAGGTTAATGAAGATACTTCTCAGGTAACTCTGCTCCTTGCCTCCAAAGGTTGGCTCATGAAAAGTTGTCTGGGGTATGTTTGAGACTCAGCAGTGTTTGCATAAAATACAAAACATGACAAAAATGACAAACTTACTTTGAAATTGGATTTACACTGGCCTCAACAACTGCCAAGACTTTACAATTTTTTATATTTTCTGGAAACTCCTGTATGCCTGCAAGATACAGGGAGAGGTAGGGAAACATTCATTTAGCAACCAGTGGACTAGTTCTCCAATATTTCATTTTAGATACAGTTTTCATTAAAAAACACTCTTATGCAATATCAATTCTTTTACTATTTATTCCTAAAGCTTTTCATACTGCCACTTAGCAGGCAGCTCAAACAGCATTATAGACACACAGTGCACTAACAATTCGTACTGCTCATTACCAAATATTAAAATACTTGTACTTTGTAATGTACTAAAGATCAGGCTCTCAGTCTCAATTATATTTTTTTTAAAAGGCATTCATACACGTGGTAGAAAAAAGTTTCCAACAGGATTTGTTTGTCAAATGCATGGCTTGTATGACATCCAGGTTAAATGGTAAGGCTTCAAATCCTAAAGTAGGTTTACAGCGCTCGTGGTTCTGAACAGATCTCCCAAAATGCGAGATATGCTTCGTGTTAGCTTCAAATTATTTGTAGAGAAGGAGAAAAAATGCTACACATACATTTATGTCTGAAAATTAAAACAATAAGGAATCTCCCCATCTTCGAAGGTTATCTCCAAAAATGCCAGAGTGAATTTGCAACCCTCATATCTGCCAAAATTTGTGTTTGTCAGAAGCTGACAAAACAGACCTTGAAAACAGAAGACAGGTATCATCTGCCATGTCAGTAAGAAACCATTCTGCTGCCCAAGACTTTCACCTCAATCTTTACTATATGATAAAACCAAATAAAGCCATGGTTACCACATCTGCATTTGCTTTTGCAATATACCACTACATTGTTCTTATATCCTGGGACAGCTGTTTTTGTTTTAAATAAACTCATCTTAAGTATAACAAACATTCATACTGCAATCTTTCCACTTGGATTAAGAATAAGCTACTTTTTTTCAAGAAAAACCCATATGCTAGTAAAACAAAGTTAGTATAAAACAACTGTTTTTTTAGGTAACAAATCTTAGCTATTTGTCTTTCAATTACTGCATGCAATTATGTCTGCTCTAAAAGAGTGCTTTATCAGGTGTGTGGAGTGCAGCCTGAACCCAGGGAATAAGAGCACTAAGAAGGAACTACGTGCATACTCTCTTTTAGTCCTGAGAGAGTGAAATTTCATGCTGCTCCAAGAACATTAACACTCTTACAGTCCAGCTGCAGAGAGAAAGACAAGGGCAGTGTGTCTTCTAATTCAGATTAGCAGGTGGAACTTGGTTTTGTCTCTCCATGTGTGTGTTCTTGTGCTGGTTTTGGCTGGGATAGAGTTAATCGTCTTCATAGCAGCTAGTATGTTTTGTATTTGTGCTGGAAACAGTGCTGATAACACAGCGGTGTTTTCATTATTGTTGAGCAGTGCTTACAGAGTCAAGGCCTTCTCTGCCTCTTGTACCACCCCACCAGCAAGTAGGCTGGGGGTGCACAGGAAGTTGGGAGGGGACACAGCTGAGACAGCTGACCCAGGCTGGCCAAAGGGATATTCCATACCATATGAAATCATGCTCAGCATATAAAGCTGGGGGAAGAAGAAGGAAGGAGGGGATGTTTGGAGTTTATGGCGCTTTGTCTTCCCAAGTAACCGTTATGCATGATGGAGCCCTGAATTCCTGGAGATGGCTGAACACCTGCCTGCCCATGGGAAGTGGTGAATTAATTCCTTGTTTTGCTTTGCTTGTGTGCGTGGCTTTTGCTTTACTTATTAAGCTGTCTTTATCTCAACCCAAGAATTTTCCCACTTTTACCCTTCTGATTCTCTCCCCCATCCCACCGTGAGTGGAGTGAGCAAGCATCTGCATGGTGCTTAGTTGCTGGCTGGGGTTATGAAACCACGAAAGTTCTGAGAATACCAAGCAGAAAAAAACGTGGTGAAGCATCAGCTGCTAAGTAATGTTTTTACTTACATAAGAATTTACAGAATTTCTGATGCTAGCTTAGACTTTGGTTCTTTCTGTGTTTGTACAGTAAGAAGTCTGAACCAGTATATTGCGACATGAGAGATGACAATACCACGTGACAAGAAAAGTAGCCACAAAATACATACTTTCACATTAAGTCAGTCAGTGATGTTGAGGGGGAAAGTCACTATGCTGACTTTTCTATAAATTCAACTTGAGTAGAAACTGCAACTCTGCCAAAGTAGCCTTTACATCTTTCTTGACAGGAACCTGTTTGTCATACCAAATGGCTGAAACACTTTTAATTCATACCAAGTGTACTCTGGAAGCCATTGTGCAGTGGGACAGCTAT
>NW_010529789.1:0-10171 GCF_000687285.1 Phaethon lepturus
AAAGAAGTCTTTGAGTACCTCAACCTTCTCCCCATCTGTTGTTAACAGTCTGCCTGTCTCTCCTCATCAAGGAGGTTACTCTTTCTTTGACCTTCCTTTTCTGCCTGACATACCTATAGAAGCTCTTCTTATTATTCTTTGCATCCCTCACCAAGTTCAGCTCTAACTGTGCCTTGGCCTTCCTGACCTCATCTCTACACAACCAGGCAGTGTCGTTGTACTCTTCCCTGCATACCTGTCCCTGTGTCCAGTGCTTGTGCATTTCCTTCTTGCCCTTTTAGTTTAAAATGTTGAACACTGAAAAGGCATCCTGTTTAGAAAATATTTATATGAATATCTCTCTCCATGTTTGCTAATGAAAAGATGTGGATGAGAAACTACAAACAATACTTGCAGAGTAAAACCTGAGTAAGATTTACACAGAATTGAGGCACATAACTAGAAACATAACTATAATTATGATAAAAATTATAAAAATCCCTTACATTTTATAGCATATGAAATTAACTTTTGCATTCAGTAGAAATACATACACATAGAAGTGCAGTATCCTTTCTGAGCCAACTGCCTTGCAGACAGACAGAACAGCTATTTCCCTCTGAAACCTAGCCAGGGGAGTCACAGAGCCTCATGTTCTGCCTAAGAGAGCTTATCACATATTCAGAGAAAACCTAACAAGTCTCACGCAAGTGCTAATAGAGTTAGTTTTTTAAATTATTTTATACAAATGATGGTGCCTATTTTCTTTTCTATAGAAGCCTATTAAGCAGCAGGCACTGACTTGGAGTTCAATAAAACATTTCAGATTCCTGGCTCCAACAAAAAACACATCTGAAGAAAGATAAACCTTGCAGTCAGTGGTAGAGAAATTTTGTATAATGGTTGGTGTTCTGGGAGGGACTTATGAGACAGCTTACATGCAACATCTACTAATAACTTGTATGCACAGTCCTATTGTGGTTCTGACCTTGTATATGCAACCTATAAGCCAAAATTGCACTTTTATAAGCTTTCATGCAATATAGAAAGAATGACTGTCAATTGGCCACTTGTAATGTAAACTGGGTAAGAGTTCTGAGACTGTTTGAACACTGTAAAATATTTGCTTTATCTTCCAAAGAGAATAAACGGTTTAACCTGAACTTACTATGGTTTACAAAAATTTCAAAAAGTTCTGACCCATAACACTAGTGATCTGAAAATTCAGTCTATTTTGCGTTGATTTCCTGCAGATACTTATTGTGATTTTAGTATCAACATATACAAATTCTTACTGGCAAGAAAAAAAAATCTATGCCACAGAAGATCGATATAATTTTGAAGACTGAGCCTGAGTGAACATGTACTCTACTGACTGCAGGATTAAGACTGTCTTCATCTCATCTAGTTACATTTTGTGCAGGGCCTGATCTAGAACACATGCTTTGAAAACACCTCCTGAGTGAGTGTGGTGGGTTGACCTTGCCTGGACTCCAGATGCCCACCAAACCACGCTATAACTCCCCCTCCTCAGCTGGACAGGGGAGAGAAAACATAATGAAAGGCTTGTGAGCCGAAATAAGGATGGAAAGAGATCACTCACCAGTTATCATCTTGGGCAAAACAGACTTGACTTGGGGAAATCAATTTAATTTATTGGCAGTCAAATCAGAATAGGGTAATGAGAAATGAAACCACATCTTAAAACACATCCCCTCACACCTCCCTTCTTCCTGGGGTCAACTTTACTCCCGATTTCTCTACCTCTTCTCCTTGAGCAGTGCAGGGGACAGGGAATGGGGGTTGTGGTCAGTTCATCACAGTTTGTTTCTGCTGCTCCTTCCACCTCACATCCTTCCCCTGCTCCAGCGTGGGGTCCCTCCCACAGGAGAGTTGGTCAGAGGTCCTGACAGAGACGGTCACAGGTCCTGCCAGGAACCTGCTTTAGTGCAGGTTTCCCACAGGGTCACAGCTTCCTTTGGGCATCCACCTGTTCCAGCATGGGGTTCTCCACAGGCTGCAAGGTAGATATCTGCTCCACAGTTACCCTCCATGGGCTGCAGGGGGACAGCCTATGTCACCATGGTCTTCCCCATGGGCTGCAGGGGAATCTCTGCTCCTGCGCCTGGAACACCTCTTCCTTCTCCTTCTTCACTGACCTTTGTGTCTGCAGGGTTATTTCTTTCACCTGTTCTCACTCCTCTGCCTCCCAGCTTCTGTTGTGCAGCAGGTTTTTTTCCCCTTCTTAAATATGTTATCCCAGTGGCACTACCACCATCACTGATGGGCTTGGCCTTGGCCAGTGGCAGGTCTGTCTTTGAGCCAGCTGGCATTGGCTCTGTCTGACATAGAGGAAACTGCTGCAATCTTCTCACAGAATTCATCCCTGCAACTCCCCTCCTAACAAAAACTTTCCATAAAAACCCAATACAGTGAGCCATGAAAAGGAGACAATCAGGGGTATTCCTAATTCCCTAATCACATAAGAATTCCAGAAGAGATATATTAGCACTATACTGAATAGCACTGACAAGACTGGCAATTCTTATTTCAGAGGCAGAGTCTGAAAATCTTAATGAGTTCTACTGGCAAAAAATGAGAAACAAAATGTATTCATGAAAAGAAGGAAAGAGAGTTTCAGACTCCATGTTTTTTAGTTTAAGAATATCAGGAAAGAATCTTGGAATCTATTCTTAGCCCTGTTCCAATCTATACCAGGCTGCTTGTCCAGTTTCCAAAGGAAGATTTGTTTCAGAACTTCAAAATGAACATCTTATTTCTGAACTGTAGCTATGGATTTATGCACGACATCACTGCTGCTGTAGAAACAGAATTAATTTCTGGGGAAATAGATTTAGTCTTTTCAAAAAAATTTACTTCCATTGTTAATAAACCACAGTTTATCTCTTCAGAGTATATTCAGGCATTTAGTCACCTATTTATTTTACCACTATATGCTGAGATCCACCCAACTGGAAAGCAGCTTGGCAGAAAAAGACCTGGGGGTCCTAATGGACACCAACTTGAACATGAGCTGGCAAAATGCCCTTACAACAAAAAATGCTAATGGTATCCTGGGCTGCATTAGGAGGAGTATTGCCAGCAGGTCAAGGGAGGTGATCCTTCCCCTCTATTCAGCATTGGCGAAGGCATACCTGGGGTGCTGTGTCCAGTTCTCCTCAGTACAAGAAAGAAATCAATAAACTGAGGAGAGTCCAGGAAAAAGTCACGAAGATGACTAACGGACTGAAGCTTCTCTCCCATGAGGAAAAGCTGAGAGACCTGGGACTGTTCAGCCTAGAGAAGAGAAGGCTCAGTGAGCATCTTATTAGTGTCTATAAATTCCTGAAGGGAAGGTGCAAAGATGATGGAAGCAAGGTCTTTTCACTGGTGCCCAGTGAACAGTGCATCTGAATAAGAAAAACATATTTGCTGTGAGCAAAATGTCACAGGTTGCCCAGAGTGAGTTGTGGAATCTCCCTCATTGGAGATATTCAAAACCCATCTTGGACACAGTCCTGGGCAACTGGCTTACGTGGCCTTACCTGAGGAGTGAACTTGGACCAGATGACCTCCAGAGGTCCCTTTCAACATCAACCATTCTGTGATTCTATAGCAGTGCAAGACTTTTTACCTTTAATGAAAAGTAATACCAAAATGTGTTTGGGTTTCAGGGCCGGAGTGAGAGTTGGGGGAATGAGCTCTGATACTTCAGGAAGGAATATTGCCATCTGAATTTTAAGACTGATTGCAATGCAACACTGAAGATAAAGAGAATTTTCTTTTACGCATGTGCAGAGGAAGTAAGGAGTTGGTTTTGTTTTTTTCCCGGTGGAGAAGATGTGTAGAGTACACTATTTATAAATGTACAATAGGGTGAGGGCTTCTAAGGAAAAGGTAAGTGATGAAGCTCACAAGCAGACAATGTAAGAATGATTCCATTCTGGAATGAGTAACACACAGATCACAGATTTCTGTGAAAGAAGTCACTCATTGACTTTGTTCTCCGCATGTCCTAATGTCCTGGGAGAAGGGGATATGAAATAGAAATTAATCCGCATCCTTTGATAGAAAATTCACCCTTCCAAACTGTATCCAGCATTCTGACATTTATATTTAAAAGGTTTGACTTTCTTTATGTCTTTCATTCTTGGTCAGCTGGTCTAATGTAAAAAAAAAAACCATAATTTGTTCACTTATAGTAACAGATTAACATTTATGTTCCAAGATTTAAAATTATAGTCTTTGCTTTAGAGCAAAACATCACTGTGGAATTCCCACTATGTATTCGGTTACATTGCATTCTTAATTTTTTTTACATAACCAAGGAATTTGTCTATCAATCAGACACTTTGTTTAATAACACTTTTTTCAATAACACTTTTTTCTTTTTCTGTTACTGTATTGGTCTCAGTGTAAAATCAGTGACAGCACTTTAAAAATGCGGTTAACACTTCTGATTATCTTGTTTTTGTGAGACCACTTTCCAACTTTGTCAGACTAATTTCTTTCCATATTTCTATTTGTGAAGTTACCTGTTCCAAAAGTTTTTAAGCTCTTTGAATGATAAATATTTCCAGTCTAGTTTACTGCCATTTTGATTCCTATTTTATGAGCTTTTGAGACTGCATTCCCAGAAATAGCTACATGTTGCCTACATGCCATCTGCAGTTTAGATTCTTAATGTGAAAAGTATCTTCCACTAGCTTTTAAATCAAAATTACCACCAGTGTCAAATTCCTGGCAATCAGGGCAATTCAATTATTCCCTGATAGCAGAATGACATATTCTCCTGACTATGTTTTTATTAAATACCTAAAAGATATAAATCCCAGCAATTTGTCATTCTAGGTAACAATCTATAGAGTGTCAAAAAGCTTTTAGTCTTTTGTTACAATAATAACCATATTTATTGTTCAGTACTTCATAGTTAATGATCTATATATAAAGCCCTCCAACACAAAGATTGAAACTTACTACAGCGTAATTGTAGCTGCCTTTTATTACTTATGTACTTTCATAATTTATTACCAATTTCTATTCTAAACAACCATGTGTAATAATGTGCCTTGAAGAGTGCTGTGGTGAACTTCCCAGGCTGGTGAGACCAGCAGCAAATACTGGTTTGACAGCTAAAGTCTAAGAATTCTGCTTTCATGCATGGTGCATTTACTTCTTAGCACTGAACCTAAAACCCAAATCATTGCCACTTACCTGTTTGGTCCTTTCACCCATGTGCTTTGCAGATGAGTCATTTATCTCCTCTGCTATCTGCTCCACTGCACAAAATGAAACATATGGGCCAAATCCAGACTCTAGTCCCAAAGAGACACCGTAGAAGATATAGAAAATACTGCTATAGTTAAGCATTATTTTTTGGTACCTCTGGACATTTGACCTGACACATTCTTTGTTTTGGTTAGGGTTTTTTTTTGGTGCCAGCTGAAAAGATACTCAGGCCATATGCTTCCAAAACCAAATAATACTCTTATCTAACAGGCAATTTCTTCTCCAGAAGGCTCTCTCATTTGATGGCTTACTGTATTTATATGTGTATATTTTATTTAACAGTGAATTATTCCCTATGTTTTCTCCAGACATTTGATCTTAGTAACTACTCAGGGAAATGTTGCTTTTTAAGTTTCTTAGATAAATATTTGATAAAAACCTCCTTTTTTTTTATATATTTCTAAAACATTCACAAATTGTACTTGACAGTGAAGTAGTCTTAATTTGTTCATTTGTTCTACTACTCCCACACTATTGTAATTCAGGTCCCATGGATTTTCAGCAGAAAACTATTTATCAGCTGTATCTTGTACAACATACCATCACAGGGTTCCTGAACAACAAAAAAAAATCACATTTCATTCCATTCTACTAGACCTTCATTGGCTCCCATAATGCAACAAAATTGATTTTATGGAATTTTATATTACTTTCTTTTCCCTCACTTTTACTACCATATGTTTTTTACTTGTTCTTTTTTAATTAACCTCAGAGCACATTCTGAACAAGCAAAATCCAAATTCAGTTTGACTGTTCACACCTTACAGACTATTAGCTAACGTCTCCCTTCTACATAGTTTTTTCCTATAGCTTGGCTGTATGGAAGTAGTATATATTTATAAATTTATTGTGCTGTCTATTTACCCATGTAGTTAGATCATGCAGGAAAGGAGAAAAGGAGAAGAAAAGCTTAAAATGGAGAGGAAAGCCTTAAGAAGCAAGCTGAAAAAGAGAACAAGACAGATAGATAGATGCTCTCAAAGACATTGCATATGAATCCTGATGATCTGTGCTACCATTACCTCTGCCACCAAAAAATACCTAAGAAAGTTTCAAGCAATATCAAACATAAGGATGATGTCAAAAAGAACAGAAAGTTATAATCAGCATATTTAATTAATGCTTCTGAGTATATTTACAAGAGAGGACACTAACAGCTTACTGTTTGGCACTGACAGTAAGAATACTTTCTCCTAGATAACTGCAGGGTCTGTGTGGCAAAAGGATTAAACTAATTGGGGAGATTCAAAAGTAGCAAATCTCTAGGATCAGACAGAATTCAAGCCAAGTTGTTTAAAGGACAGTAAAATCAATGTCACTTGCAATGGAGAGAAATCCAAAATAAAGGTCTCTAAAGGCTAAGAATGCAAAATGAGGAAGCAAAGGCAATACTATAACTTCTGGCCCCTGAAATACAAGCTTGATACATAGAAACTAGGACTGCATCTGAATATATAAAATAAAAAGAAGAAACCTTCAGATTAGAGCTCTGTTGCTTTCCAAGTATTGTATTTGCCAAAATAAAAGACACCACTTTTTCTATTTTACCTGCTTAATATAAATCAGATGACTTGCCTTCTGGTGGAGCCAATGTTAGTGTGCACAGAGTGACACTAAAATTCTCTGCAGACCTTCCATTCACAAAACCAGGAATACTTGAAGCCTAACCCTTAATACCTCTTTGAGGTGATGGATATCTCAGGTTTTCTATCATGTGAGATCAAGAACTATATTTTTTATGTTTTTAATAACATTTCCCATAAAGCAAAATGTAAGCTATTATTTTTAAATTTCAAACCATTTGATGGAATTATTCCTCAAGGAAATCAGCTGTTGTTACTATGCATCACCATTTTATTTCAAATTCATAAATCTGTATTGATTTTCTGTGGTGTATAATATTTGGGTAATAGCTCAAGGAAAACCCATCTGGCACAATCAGCTGAGGATGCTGAACTTAATGAATCAGACTGAAAAATTAAACTATGCTGTGTCAGTAACAACACATCAGTTATTCAAGAGGTAATAATTAAAGCCACAAAAGAAACGAGGGATAAAATAATAATTTAAGTAAAAAAGGTAAAAAAGATAAAGCAACAAAACAAAGTACTGTAAGAGTTCATCCACAAAAAAATGGACACAATGAAGATCTAGATATGATGAAGAAGAACATTTACTAATTAATAAACATATAGCTTGACACCTTATTTACACAGCCAAAGACGACATTCATTACATTATATGAAGAAAGGAGGTATTGCTTGGATTTTCTAAGCTTTAATCTAAGTAGCAAAGTGAGTGTTGCAGATATCTGATATTCATGAAGCTCCTGCACTGGGAGGAATATCACTATATTTGCTTATACTTTAACATTTGTTTCAATTTTAAAGGCAGTAAAATAAAAATGTATCTAGGGCAGCTACAGAACCTTCTATTAGAACTAAGAAAAATGCATTTGGAAAGTGTCACAGAGTCTGAACATCTCTGGCTTCATTTGAAGCATCAGTAAATATGCATTCTTTAATTCCTAGGTAGTTTTTGGTAAAATGATCAGTGGAATTCACCCATTAGTAAGTAACAAGTAAAGAAAAGTACTACTTTTTTACTATTCCAAACCAAGTGGCACACATTCAGTTGATAATACAATAAAGTTGCTATTACAAGAAGACTTGGTATGTTATGGTTTTGGAAAGGTGTAGTTAGAGGTATCAAACAACCACAGATACGCAGATCAGTCATTGAGCTGGACCAGGACATATATGCAACAAACTATGCTGTATTTGTAGTGTGGAGACCACCTCCAGATACCAGAGTTTTATGAGGTTGCAGAGGGAAAAAAAGAACTATATGCAAAATAAACTTAAAGTATTCTTTTGCTTTAGATGAGACCTATTCTGTCAGAAATGTAATTGTAATATATTCATACATAACATTTTTTTTTTCTAAATAGATGAAATTTAGCAGTGAATGTACAGAGGATAGGACTTTTTTGAGAGTACTTTTTTGAGCTCTTAAACACTTTGCGTAGGAGATAGGCTCTCTGCATGAGGTATCTGTTGATTAGTGTGAATTTATATTTATTTGATTTAAGTTAAACTAAAAGTTAGGGACAACTCCACAATAGTACATATCTTTCCATGACTTGTACTGAAGTTAGTAATTCCAAGGCTAGTTACCATATTCAAGTAAGAAAAGAATATGACTACCTTAAAACTCCAGTTTTCAATCTTAATACTATAGGAGCTTGAGGTATTAGTAAATGAAGCTTTTTACTGACACAGTGCTCCTGTGCTTTTGTCCTATCCTTCACTTTCTAATAATCTTTTAGATTAGTCATATGCTAAAAGAAAAATTGTCCAACGTAGTAGCCCAATTAAATTTATTACTGCTCTTTTTAAAAGACATCCTCAAACTGGTATTCAAATCTTTCATTTAAAAAAAGTGATATCATAGTACTGTATTAAAATGTTTCAGTCACAAAATCATATTTAAGTACTAATTTCAGCATCACGGTTGGAGATTGTGCCATCTGTCCTCTGTTCCACGGGGCCATCGACCACTCTTGTGAAAGTCTGAAAAATAAAATTTGAAGCATTAAGTGCATTAAAGCACTTTGATTTGAAATTAAATTTGCAGCTGGGGAGCCATACCATTTACAATCTCTAAAAAGTCTGTTTGGTCATTTATAGGTGAATAACTAATTAATTGAACAGCAAGGTAACAGTGGATAAAACTTTTATTTAAGTCAAAGAGAGCTTTACTACTGACTGTAACAGAGCTAAGATTTCACTCAGTAGAAAGATTCCAGACACTGAAACATAACATGGGATGTTTTCATGTCCTGATTTTTTTTTTATAAAATAGCTATACAAAATTCAAAACAGAACCTCCCTAGAGGATGCATAGGTAGGAAGAAACTTTTGTCTGTTCAAAGATCTATTGATTTTAAACAAAATTTATATGGAAAAGTACAGAAAATATTTTCTTTGATATAAATTTAAAGCTGTAATCCTGAGGACGCACCAAGAAATACACATAAGTTATTAAAATCAATGTTTTCTTAGTTCTCAATTATTGCGTTTTAAATATGTATCCTTGCTTCAGAATATTACTTCAGAAATTAATGTATACTCAAGAGTTTGTTTCCACCACATAATTCAGTAGTATGTTTGAAATGCTTAAAGTATGTCTGAACAAGCTGGTGTATCCGCATAGAGTATTAGTGAAATGACATTCAAAGGCGAAAACAATTAGCAATCCTGCAGCACTGCTGAAGTAGCTACTTCCATTTCCTGGGCTGGTTTGTTTGGAACTTTTTGGCACTTTGTGGTGCTTCATTGGACAGACACCAAATACACTTTGAAAGGTATATTTTGCTAGATTTGTATCTAATCTTTGTACATTTTAAAAAATATATATTCTAAAGCCACAGCTAACTGTATTGTTTGAGCACGTAATTAATTTAAAGATATATTTTGTCATCCTTATTCCCATTGTAATTTGCATTTCCTCTGTTTTAGGACACATCTTCATGTAGAAAATTGGCACCAGAGTTATACAGTTAAAAATAAAATGTCAAAGGCTTTGTTTAATATGCTTGCATGCTGTCGTGTTTTAATCCCAGCCAGTAACTAAACACCACACAGCCACTTGCTCACTCCCCCCATGGTGGGATGGGGGAGAGAATCAGAAAAGTAAAAATGAGAAAACTCATGGGTTGAGGTAAAGACAGGTTTTTTTAAGACTTTCCTCCCTTTGAAGCCCAGACAAGGACAGCTGATGGTACATGTTTGGTATATCCTCATGATTAGGTCAGGATGTAACCTAGACATGGATCCAACCACCAAGACTGAGAAGCTCTTCTGGACTCACCATTGCCAATTGAGTCAGAGAGCTGCTGAAC